>NC_084741.1:17913395-18030895 GCF_033978785.1 Entelurus aequoreus | reverse complement strand
TGTGATAAAGCTGAAAATAAGTATTTGAACACCAACATTAACATTTGGTAGAGTAGCCTTTGTTTGCAATTACAGAGGTCAAACGTTTCCTGTAGTTCTTCACCAGGTTTGCACAGACTGCAGGAGGGATTTTCGCCCACTCCTCCACACAGTACTTCTCTAGATCAGTCAGGTTTCTGGGCTGTCGCTGAGTAACACAGACTTTCAGCTCCCTCCAAAGATTTTCAATTGGATTTAGATCTGGAGACTGGCTAGGCCACTCCAGAACCTTGATATGGTTCTTACAGAGCCACATCTTGGTTTTCCTGGCTGTGTGCTTTGGGTCATTGTCATGTTGGAAGATCCAGCCACGACTCATCTTCAATGATCTGACTGAGGGAAGGAGGTTTTTGGCCAAAATCTCACAATACATGGCTGCAGTCATCCTCTCCTTAATACAGTACAGTCGTCCTGTCCCATGAGCAGAAAAACACCCCCAAAGCATGATGCTACCACCCCCATGCTTCACAGTAGGGATGGTGTTCTTGGTATGGTACGCATCATTCTTCTTCCTCCAAACACGCATAATGGAATTATGACCAAAAAGGTCAATTTTGGTCTCATCTGTCCACAAAACTTTCTCCCATGACTCCTCTGGATCATCCAAATGGTCATTGGCAAACTTAAGACGGGCCTTAACATGTGCTGGTTTAAGCAGGGGAACCTTCCGTGCCATGCATGATTTCAAACCATGACGTCTTAGTGTATTACCAACAGTGACCATGGAAACAGTGGTCCCAGCTCTTTTCAGGTCATTGACCAAGTCCTGCCGTGTAGTCCCGGGCTGATTCCTCACCTTTCTTAGCATCATTGAGACCCCACGAGGTGATATCTTGCATGGGGCTCCACTCCGATTGAGATTGACCGTCATGTTTAGCTTCTTTCATTTTCTAATGATTGCTCCAACAGTGGACCTTTTTTCACCAAACTGCTTGGCAATTTCTCCGTAGTCCTTTCCATCCTTGTGGAGTTGTACAATTTTGTCTCTGGTGTCTTTGGACAGCTCTTTGCTCTTAGCCATGCTGAATGTTTGGGTCTTACTGATTGTATGGGGTGGACAGGTGTCTTTATGCAGCTAACGACCTCACACAGGTGCATCTGATTCAGAATAATACAGTGGAGTGGAGGAGGACTTTTAAAGGCGGACTAACAGGTCTTTGAGGGTCAGAATTCTAGCTGACAGACAGGTGTTCAAATACTTATTTTCAGCTGTATCACACGTATAAATTGTTAAAAAATCATAGATTGTGATTTCTGGATTTTTCTTTTTAGCTTATCTCTCATACAGTGGACATGCACCTACCATGAAAATTTCAGACCCCTCCATGATTTCTAAGTGGGAGAACTTGCAAAATAGCAGGGTGTTCAAATACCTATTTTCTTGACTATATATATATATATATATATATATATATATATATATATATATATATATATATATATATATATATATATATATATATATATATATATATATATATATATATATGTATATGTATGTATGTGTATGAATAGTATAAATAATTGTACTTTCAAGTCCACAGATCAATTAATCAGGTCTTTAGGGCCAAAACAACTGCAAATATATCCAACTTGAAGTGTAACTGGATGTTTAACTGGGAATAAAGTTGCTTTCCTCTTTATTTTTTTACTCTTTGAGGGCTCGTTAGTTGTTTTGTTGAATAGTTATCGTTCCTGGCGTCCGGCAGACAAAGAACAAAAAGCCGAGCTAACGAGCTGCAGTGTAATGCATGGAAATAATGAGGGCGCGAACGGTCATGAAGTGAAATCTGGACGGGTGGTGGTCTCCATTCACACCGCCTCCTGCTGGCGGCTCAGCATCTGTCGCTGGTGGATGGAGGGGAGGTGGAGGAGAGCCTTGATGGGTTTTGAACAACAAACAACATCAGAGGACGGAATTGGCTGGGCGGCGCTCACTGTGGACTCTGTAGGCTCTGTGCAGGATTAAAAAGACGACTAACAATTCCGCTTGTTGTTTTTTCATCCGAGTGAGTCATTGTGACGCGTTCATGATCAAATCTCCCGCTGCTGTCTTCTGTGCAGATGTGAACGACAACGTTCCTTTCTTCCTCTCGTCCACTTACGAGGCCACCGTTCCTGAGGGCGCCGAGGTCGGCACATCCGTGGCTCAGGTGTCGGCCATCGACCTGGACTCGGGTCTGCACGGCATGGTGAGAACGCCCCCGAGACGCTAGGACCGCCACCTCCGCCGTCTTCCCGCCAGCATGTCTTTCTTCCTCCGCCCAGGTCCGCTACACCATCCTGAAGGACGAGAGCGGCGACTCGCAGCTCTTCAGCATCGACCAACGCAGCGGCGCCATCACCACCCGGGCCTCCTTCGACCGCGAGCAGAAAGCCTCCTACCTGATCGAGGTGCAGTCGCAGGACGGCTCCGAGTCGGCACGACCGGGCCAGCAGGACCAGCCCAACACTGGTAACTGTCAGGTTCAAACACATCTATTAAACAAGACAAGAGGCAAAGAATTAAACCGAGACAGAATTCAATTTGGACTCGATATTGAGGAGAGTCGTCTGTACACTGTACCCTGGCACAGTATCTCAGCTGATTGCATGCCTCCTTCTTTTATTTTGGACCCTCCCCGACCACATGGCCACCACTGCTTCCAAAGGACAAAGGTTCGTAAAATAGTTCAAAAAGAGTTCCATAAAATAGTTCAAAGACAGGTCCATAAAATAGTTCAAAAGGAGTTCCATAAAATGGTTCAAAAAGAGTTCCATAAAATACTTCAAAAAGAGTTTGTAAAATACTTCAAAAAGAGTTCGTCTGGAAATTGGGCAGATCCTGCCATCTCTCCGCTTTGAAGTCCTTGGGTTAGAACGATATCTTTCTGTTGATTACCATACATGAGAGAAAACAGAAAACCCGTCATGTGGCTTTCCCCCTTACACAGTGGAGTTTTACGAGCCTTCTTCTTGGTAGGTTTCCAAGACAGCTTTTGTCTTCTTGCCTGGAACTCATTTCAACACAAAGTTTTTTGTGATAACTTACAAACAATTATTCTAACAGTAACACTCCCAGAACCATACTTGCCAACCTTGAGACCTCCGATATCGGGAGGTGGGGGGGGCGTGGTCGGGGGGTTCGGGGGTGTTTGGGGCGGGGGGCGTGGTTGGGGCGTGGCTAAGGGCGTGGTTAAGAAGAGAGTATATTTACAGCTAGAATTCACCAAATCAAGTATTTTATATATATATATATATATATATATATATATATATATATATATATATATATATATATATATATATATATATATATATATATATATATATATATATATATATATATATATATATATATATATATGAAATACTTGACTTTAAGTGAATTCTAGCTATATATATATATATATACATATATATATATATATATATATATATATATATATATATATATATATATATATATATATATATATATATATATATATATATATATATATATACATATATATATATATATTATATTTATATATTTATTTATTTATTTATTTATTTTTAAAAAAAATTTATTACCGTATTTCCTTGAATAGCCGCAGGGGCGCTAATTAATTTAAAACCTCCTCTCACTCCTGCGGTTACCAAAACCATGCGGAATGAGCAAGCATGCTCTAATTATTTTAAAACCTCTTCTCACTCCGGCGCATACCTTATCATTAAAAACACATTTAATAAAAAAAACGTTATTATGATCTTACCTTTACTTGTAGATGGGTCCATGTGCAGCTGCTTCTGATCAAAGGCAGTCTTTCTCATCTTTCTTCAATTTTAAAAGTCTCTGGAGATATTCCTTTAATTATTACCTCCTGCTTCGATTGAAAGTCCAGTTTAGAAAACGGTTTTATTTTAGATATGTAATCCTCCATGTTAAAAGTGCAAGCAAACAATTGCTGCATGCTTGCTGCTTGTTGTCTTCTTCTGCAGTACCTGTCTCCTGCAGTACTGGTAGTCGCAAGAAGGATCACTAGCGCCCTCTACCACCTGGAGGCGGGAGTCATTTAATGACTCATATTTGACCCGGCGGAAGTGCCAAGCATGCGCTAATTATTTTGCGAAACGAGTTTGACCCGGCTGTAATTCTAGGCAGGCGAATACTATATTCCCGGCGCCAATTCAAGGAAATACGGTATACATATAAATAAAATACTTGAATTTCAGTGTTCTGCAGGCTATCCAATAGATGGCAGTATTGTCCTCTTTAAGAGTGTCACAACATTGCTGTTTACTGCAGACGAACTGCTTTACGGTAGACTAAACGTGACTGCTGTTGTTGTGTGTTGGTACCGCGCTGGGAGGACGTTAATGAAACTGCCTAACAATAAACACACATAAGAAACCAAGAACTCTCTCTCCTTGTTGTGCACTCTACTCTCTAAAAGCCGTAGATGTTATGACGTCATTGGGCAGGCAAGCTGTTTATTTGTGGGAAAGCGGACGTGAGAACGGCTGTCGCCACTCAGGTCCGCATTGAGCTGGAGGGGGCGTGGCCTACAGCTCCGGCTGAATACCGGGAGTTTGTCGGGAGAAAATCTCTGCCGGGAGGTTGTCGGGAGAGGCGCTAAAAACGGGAGGGTTGGCACGTATGCCCAGAACCGACACAGACCGCCACCTCGCATGTTCATAGTCATTCACATTGACGTCCCACTGGGTTGTGAGTTTTTCCTCGCCCTTATGTGGGATCTGAACCGAGGATGTCGTTGTGGCTTGTGCAGCCCTTTGAGACACTTGTGACTTAGGGCTATATAAATAAACATTGATTGATGTTCGCTGATCAGAGCTTCGTCCGTTTCAGACACGGCGTACGTCAGGATCTTCGTCACCGACGTCAACGACAACGCTCCGACTTTTGCCCGCCCGGTGTACGAGGTGAGCGTGGAGGAGGACAAGGAGGTGGGCTACGTGCTCATCACCGTCACCGCCAACGATGAAGACGAAGGTCAGTGGACTCTTCCTCTCTTAGATACGACCTCTGCCGGTCGTAACCAAGCTCTCTACATTTTGACTCAAAAATGTCCATAGAATAGTTCACAAGTACAAACCATACTTGCCAAACTTGAGACCTCCGAATTCGGGAGATGGGCGCCGGTAAGGGTGCAGGCAGCATACCCTTTCCCCTTCGAGCTTCCCTGGATGAAATGAAATTATTTTTTCCAATCATTTTGGAACTTGCAAGCGTATTTCTTCTTCTTACTCGTCGTCGCCATGTCTATTCTTCGTTCTTCTGCTTCGTCTCTGTCACAACGAGGGGGGTCGCAGCTTGCTGCGAGGTTTGTTCTCCCAGGATGCAAACAGACTATTCCGGACAAGGCTTGCAGGTAGGAACATATTTAATAATCTAACCCCAAAAAGGTACAAAAAACGGAAAACAAGGCTGAAATACTTAGCATAGACTATGGACATAGAGAACTGATGAAACTGTGGCATGAAATAAATACGACTTACGTAGTCCAGGCATGAGACAAACAAAACTTACAGGGACACGGCATGAAGCGAACAACTAGCATAAACTATGGCATAGCAAGAAACAAACAGCATGAACTATGGTATTGCATGAAACAAGCAATGACACCAGACTGAGCGTGGGGAGCAAGGTGGCTAAATAGCTCTCTGATTAGTGGTTGACCGCAGCTGAACGTGGGACCACTAACCAGAGGCAGGTGAAAATACTAAGTAGCTATGGCAACCAAACCAAACTCATGTGTCAAACAGGAACTAAAAGAGTCCAAAACTAACAGAACATAACAAAAACATGAACCGGACCACGGATCATGACAGTCTCCTTCTTGTTGTGTGTGCAGTTGTGCACTGAGCTCCAAAAGCCGTAGACGTTATTGTAGCGTCCCGGAAGAGTTAGTGCTGCAAGGGGTTCCGGGTATTTGTTCTGTTGTGTTTATGTTGTGTTACGGTGCGGATGTTCTCCCGAAATGTGTTTGTCATTCTTGTTTGGTGTGGGTTCACAGTGTGGCGCATATTTGTAACAGTGTTAAAGTTGTTTATATGTCCACCCTCAGTGTGACCTGTATGGCTGTTGACCAAGTATGCGTTGCATTCACTTGTGTGTGTGTGTGCTTGAAATTAACGTTATCGTTAAACCAGTTAAAAGATCATACAACGTGTCAGCATTTCTCGACATCTTTGAGTAAAGACCATTGTTAAACCCGTCCAGCGCTACATTATCATGTGACTGGGCCGGCACGCTGTTTATGTGGAGGAAAAGCAGACGCCTGGACATCATGCGGCTGTTAAGGGGTGAAGGTTTCAGGTGAGAGAGGACGCTAAAGGCAGTGCCTTTAAGGCACGCCCCCAATATTGTTGTCCGGGTGGAAATCGGGAGAAATTCGGGAGAATGGTCGGGAGGGGCACTGAAATTCGGGAGTCTCCCGAGAAAATCGGGAGGGTTGGCTAGTATGGTACAAAGACCTGTATATATGTACATCACTTAAAAAATTAATAAATAATTAATTGATTTCAATATTGATAACAATAATTTTAATTATTACTTTGGCCATAATTGGCAGCTCTAGATCTCATACATGAACACTATTTGTGTCTATATGGACAAAAAGTGCAGTTACGTCTTATGGCCATCAGGTGCCATCTTTCAAAATGATTTTGTATATATATATATATATATATATATATATATATATATATATATATATATATATATATATATATATATATATATATACATACACTACCGTTCAAAAGTTTGGGGTCACCCAAACAATTTTGTGGAATAGCCTTCATTTCTAAGAACAAGAATAGACTGTCGAGTTTCAGGTGAAAGTTCTCTTTTTCTGGCCATTTTGAGCGTTTAATTGACCCCACAAATGTGATGCTCCAGAAACTCAATCTGCTCAAAGGAAGGTCAGTTGTGTAGCTTCTGTAACGAGCTAAACTGTTTTCAGATGTGTGAACATGATTGCACAAGGGTTTTCTAATCATCAATTAGCCTTCTGAGCCAATGAGCAAACACATTGTACCATTAGAATACTGGAGTGATAGTTGCTGGAAATGGGCCTCTATACACCTATGTAGATATTGCACCAAAAACCAGACATTTGCAGCTAGAATAGTCATTTACCACATTAGCAATGTATAGAGTGTATTTCTTTAAAGTTAACACTTATCTTCATTGAAAAGTACAGTGCTTTTCCTTCAAAAATAAGGACATTTCAATGTGACCCCAAAAACGAGAAAAAAAAAAAAAAAATTAGGGGTATTTTACTTGAACTAAGCAAAAAATGTTGCCAATAGAACAAGAAAATTTGGCTTGTCAAGACTTTCCAAAACAAGTAAAATTAGCTAACCTCAATGAACCCAAAAATACCTTAAAATAAGTATATTCTCACTAATAACAAGTGCACTTTTCTTGGTAGAAAAAAAAAAAGAGACCTTTTTGCTCAATATGTTGAAAAATATTCTTAAATTAAGCAAATGCTAGTGCCATTATCTTGACATCATGATATGCGCTCGGCATCATGATTTACTTTTTCATGCTTGAAGTAAGCAATTATTACTTTAAAAAAGTAGTGTTATACTTGTGAGTGTTGATGACACAGCTTTGCATCAGTTGATATTCTAATTTCAAGCATGTTTTACTCACTATAGGTCATCAAATCTCAGCTTCAAGTTGTAATATCTTACTGAGATCATTTAGGACCAAAACCCTTAAAACAAGTAAAACACTCTAACATAAAATCTGCTTTGTGAGAAGAATGATCTTATCAGACAGAAAATAAGCAAATATCACCTTTATTTGAGATATATAATCTTACTTAGATTTCAGTTTTTGCAGTGTCGAAAGAAAATAATGTTTTCCTTGGTGCCCTAATATATGAGCCCTCCTTTAAGGCAACACTTGCCTTGACCTTAAAAAGGTCAAATTTGAGGCCTGCATATCCAATACATATTATCTAAGGATATAGATTAAAATCACCCTAGGTCCCCTTTAAGTATATTTTTGTAACTTGGGTTCCATCGACCTTCTCCAAGCTGCACGATGAAACCCGGCAGCCGTCACCTCCTTGCCGCTGCTCGTTAGCGAGCGCCATCGCCGCTCCCTTGAGCCAGATAGTTTTGATGTTTGCCTCTTTGTTTGTGTTTGTCCCTCGCTCCTCTTCCTCCTCCACTCTCTGCCAATAAGCAGCAGGAGGGCCCGAATCAACAAAACAAGCATCGCTCGTTTCGTCTCTCCTGGTCTTAATGACGTCGGGTTTGCTTTCACTCGCAGCCTCAAGTGAAGGAAAGTGACATTTGCTTGTTTTTTTGTTTGTTTTTTTTTAACCTTTCACTCTTCCGTTCTCCGGCCTATCGAAAACACGTTGGTACCGCTTTGACGTCAACTGTTCGGACTCTCCGAGGCGTAGGTCATGTGGCGTTTGACCAGACGTCCCTCCCAGGGAAGTAAAGTCACTGGTCATTCCCAAATTCTTTCGATGACATACACTACCGTTCAAAAGTTTGGGGTCACCCAAAATATTTTGTGGAATAGCCTTCATTTCTAAGAACAAGAATAGACTGTCGAGTTTCAGATGAAAGTTCTCTTTTTCTGGCCATTTTGAGCGTTTAATTGACCCCACAAATGTGATGCTCCAGAAACTCAATCTGCTCAAAGGAAGGTCAGTTTTGTAGCTTCTATAACGAGCTAAACCGTTTTCAGATGTGTGAACATGATTGCACAAGGGTTTTCTAATCATCAATTAGCCTTCTGAGCCAATGAGCAAACACATTGTACCATTAGAACACTGGAGTGATAGTTGCTGGAAATGGGCCTCTATTACACCTATGTAGATATTGCACCAAAAACCAGACATTTGCAGCTAGAATAGTCATTTACCACATTAGCAATGTATAGAGTGTATTTCTTTAAAGTTAAGACTAGTTTAAAGTTATCTTCATTGAAAAGTACACTGCTTTTCCTTCAAAAATAAGGACATTTCAATGTGACCCCACTCTTTTGAACGGTAGTGTATATGCTGAGTAAGAAGGACCATCAAGACAGAATAGGAATATTATCAAGTTTTACTGAAGCTTCAGGAGAACCATCCCAGACCAATAAAGTCATACCGTCATCTCGGGATGGTCTAACATCCCAACGGAAAAAAACGACTTCTTGAAAAGGAAAGCAGTGCCCCCCAGAAAAGGAATGCCTCTCCCTTCCCCAACACTGATAAGGCAAGGAGGGGGATGTATCTTCTTCACATTCCAATGTCTAAAACACTTAACAGACAAAGAGAAACTGGTACACAGAATATACAATGGAAAAGTACTAGCTGCTCCAAACATGGCTATGAGTAAAGAAAGAACTCTTAAACATATATGCATTCTCCACAGTCACCTTCCACAGAAACTTCTCCATGGCTTCTGCATAAGGAACAGTATCTACTGAAGTCCAATATAAGTGCGGTATATAAAGAGTTATCTTTAAAAGACTAAATTACATCTTTTTAAGTAGTAAGTAAGCAAACAAAGGCTCCTAATTTGGCTGCTGATGTATACAATAACACTATGTGTCATTTCCCTTTCTATTATTTTGACAAAACTATGAGGGACAAACCGTAGAAAATTGATTATTAATCTACTTGTTCATTTACTGTTAATATCTGCTTACTTTCTGTTTTATAATGTTCTATTTACATTTCTGTTCAAATGTAATCATCACTAATTCGTCTGTTGTTTGGATACTTTATATTAGTTTTGGGTGATGCTGCAAATGTTTGTGTCAATCCAAAACCAAGTAGTTACAGGATCATACATTGGTCATACTTAAAGTTCTCCTGTGTCCAGGGACGTATGTCATGGATTTATGAACATTAAGAAAATGACTAAAGATTTTGTGATAATAAAAATATTAACTATATACGGCTCTTGTACTTAGTAGTGTTACAATCGAGGTCTGTGTAGATCCACCAATGTCATTTGTTTACATTCAGGAGCGCTAGCTGAGTTGAGATTTTTCATGCCCTGATGTGGGATCTGAGCCGAGGATGTCGTTGTGGCTTATGCAGCCCTTTGAGACACTCGTGATTTAGGGCTATATAAGTAAAAGCCTTATCCCTGCAGCTATAGCCGCCCTAAACAGCAGGCCCGGCCGACCTGTCTGACAAGCCTGTAAATGTGTTGGTCATGTATGATGTCTTTTTGTTATTTTTGTTTGTGATGTGTAATGTCTATTGTTCAAATGTACGGCAGTGAAAATGAATCTCCCCAACGGGGACCAATAAATCTAAATCAAATCAATCAAACATTGATTGATTGATTGATTGAATAGCTTGCTGTTAGCGGTTAGCTATTGTATCTTCCTACGGTGTGTAGTTAAGCATGTTTAGCTATTCTTGGTCCTGCAGGGATGATACTTGTAAGAAACTTACTTTATTTGTCGCCATGGAGGCGAGGATTAGTGATTTAGAAGTACCGTATTTTCTGGACTATAGGGCGCAACGGATTATAAGGCGCATTAAAGGAGTCATATTATGATTTTTTTCCAAATGTAAAGACTTCCTTATGGTCTACATAACATGCAATGGTGGTTCTTTGGTCAAAATGTTGCATAGATGATGTTTTACAGATCATCTTCAAACCGCTTTCTGACAGTCGATTCCGGATGCGCCGTTTTGTGGGCGGTCTTATTTACGGGGCTCACCTTCGGCAGCGTCTTCTCCCCGTCATCTTTGTTGTAACGGTGTAGCATGCAAGGACGGGAGTGGAAGAAGTGTCAAAAGGTGGAGCTGACATTCAGACTTTACTTCAATCAGTATGTGGGCTCTGTACCGAGGATGTCGTTGTGGCTTGTACAGCCCTTTGAGACACTTGTGATTTAGGGCTATATAAATAAACATTGATTGATTGAATAACGGAGCAGCCTCACTAGTGCAACAACAAGGAAATATGTCCCGTGAAAAACCGTCTGACCAGAACTCTCTAATAACTAAAGTTCCTTGGGTGAATAATGTAAACTCACTACACCGGTTTGTTTTAGTGCTTTCATGGCCCCCCCTAGGGCGCCCGGTGCAATGGACGTCGAGTGGATCTAGCATAATATTGTGAAAGTCCAGTCCATAGTGGATCTAACATAATGTGATTTTTCTCTATCTTCTTGTTATGGGACGTTCATCCTTCGCTGTTGCCATTTCTAATATAAAGTAGCGTAAAGTTCTTACTTATATCTGTCAGTAAACTCGCCACGAAAGCGCTAAAACATACCGGTGTAGTGACTTAACATTATTCACCCAAGGAACTTTAGTTATTAGAGAGTTCCGGTCGGATGGTTTTTCACGGGACACATTTCCAGCCTTGTTGTTGTTTCCGGATGAGGAGATCCTGCTCCGTTATTGATTGAAGTAAAGTCTGAATGTCATTAAAACAGTTAGCTCCATCTTTTGACACTTCTTCCACTCCCGTCCTTGCATGCTACACCGTTACAACAAAGATGACGGGGAGAAGACGCTGCCGAAGGTGAGCCCCGTAAATAAGACCGCCCACAAAACGACGCATCCTGAAGCGACTGTCAGAAAGCGGCTTGAAGATGATCTGTAAAACATCATCTATGCAACATTTTGACCAAAGAACCACCATTACATGTTATGTAGACCACAAGGAAGTCTTTTACATTTAGAAAAAAATAATAATAATATGACTCCTTTAATGCGCCCTATAATCCGGTGCGCCTTATATTTGAAAAAAGATCGAAAATAGACCATTCATCGGCAGTGCGCTTTATAATCCGGTGCGCCTTATATATGAAAAAAGATCGCAAATAGACTATTCATCGGCAGTGCGCTTTATAGTCCGGTGCGCCTTATATATGAAAAAAGATCGAAAATAGACCGTTCATCGGCAGTGCGCCTTATATATGAAAAAAGATTGAAAATAGACCATCCATCGGCAATGCGCCTTATAATCCGGTGCGCCTCATATATGAAAAAAGATGGAAAATAGACCATCCATCGGCAGTGCGCCTTAGTCTGGTGCGCCTTATATATGAAAAAAGATCGAAAATAGACCATTCATCGGCAGTGCGCCTTATAATCCGGTGCGCCTTATTTATGAAAAAAGATCAAAAATAGACCATTCGTTGGCAGTGCGCCTTATAAACCGGTGCGCCTTATATATGAATAAAGATCGAAAATAGACCATCCATCGGCAGTGCGCTTTATAATCCGGTGCGCCTTATATATGAAAAAAGATCGCAAAGAGACTATTCATCGACAGTGCGCTTTATAGTCCGGTGCGCCTTATATATGAAAAAAGATGGAAAATAGACCGTTCATCGGCAGTGCGCCTTATATATGAAAAAAGATTGGAAATAGACCATCCATCGGCAATGCGCCTTATAATCCGGTGCGCCTCATATATGAAAAAAGATGGAAAATAGACCATCCATCGGCAGTGCGCCTTAGTCTGGTGCGCCTTATATATGAAAAAAGATCGAAAATAGACCATTCATCGGCAGTGCGCCTTATAATCCGGTGCGCCTTATTTATGAAAAAAGATCAAAAATAGACCATTCGTTGGCAGTGCGCCTTATAAACCGGTGCGCCTTATATATGAATAAAGATCGAAAATAGACCATCCATCGGCAGTGCGCTTTATAATCCGGTGCGCCTTATATATGAAAAAAGATCGCAAAGAGACTATTCATCGACAGTGCGCTTTATAGTCCGGTGCGCCTTATATATGAAAAAAGATGGAAAATAGACCGTTCATCGGCAGTGCGCCTTATATATGAAAAAAGATTGAAAATAGACCATCCATCGGCAATGCGCCTTATAATCCGGTGCGCCTCATATATGAAAAAAGGTGGAAAATAGACCATCCATCGGCAGTGCGCCTTAGTCTGGTGCGCCTTATATATGAAAAAAGATCGAAAATAGACCATTCATCGGCAGTGCGCCTTATAATCCGGTGCGCCTTATTTATTAAAAAAGATCGAAAATAGACCATTCGTTGGCAGTGCGCCTTATAAACCGGTGCGCCTTATGTATGAATAAAGATCGAAAATAGACCATCCATCGGCGGTGCGCTTTATAATCCGGTGCGCCTTATATATGAAAAAAGATCGCAAATAGACTATTCATCGGCAGTGCGCTTTATAGTCCGGTGCGCCTTATATATGAAAAAAGATCGAAAATAGACCGTTCATCGGCAGTGCGCCTTATATATGAAAAAAGATTGAAAATAGACCATCCATCGGCAGTGCGCCTTATAATCCGGTGCGCCTCATATATGAAAAAAGGTGGAAAATAGACCATCCATCGGCAGTGCGCCTTAGTCTGGTGCGCCTTATATATGAAAAAAGATCGAAAATAGACCATTCATCGGCAGTGCGCCTTATAATCCGGTGCTCCTTATAAATGAAAAAAGATCGAAAATAGACCATTCATCGGCAGTGCGCCTTATAATCTATGCTCCGGAAAATACGATATATTATAATGGTTTGGAAAATGGAAAATAACAAAATGGCCCTTGTTTGCTTTCATTTTTTTTAGTGTGCGGCCCTCTGAGGCAAACTTTTGGACACTCTTGATCTATTCCAATAACTTATTCATGTCTATTTGTTTGAATTTAGATTTAACTTCCTCCCTTTAACGCCCTCCGTAGCCACCGGCTATAGATTGGTTTCTTTAGCCGCTTTCGTAGCGACGCTGACGTTCACAGGTGGCTGATAAAAGTTTGATGTGTTAAAGCACAATGTTTGCAGAACATGGGGTGCAAATAGCACGCTAGACGCTTCTCTGAAACAGCGAAGAAGTCCCACGCGACCGACACCATGTTTGTTTACAATGAGCAAGAAAAGGAGCGCTTGATTTGCTCACCTACTCAGTGGCCTAGTGGTTGTGGAGTGTTCGTAAAAGAGGTTCGTAAAACAGTTGAAAAAGAGGTCGTCTGGAAATTGGGCAGATCCTGCCTTCTCTCCGCTTTGTAGTCCTTGGGTTAAAACAATATCTTTCTGTTGATTACAATACATGAAAGAAACAGAACACCTTCATGTTGCTTCCCATCCTACACAGTGGAGTTTTACAAGCCTTCTTCTTGGTAGGTTTCAAAGACAGCGTTTGCGTCTTACCGGGCACTCAATGTAACACAAAGTTTTTGTGATAACTTAGAAACAATTATGCTAACAATTTACATTACTTTAACCAAGTATTAGCAATATTGTTATTATAATACTACCTAGTGGTTAGAGCAGGGGTGTCAAACTCAAATACAGTTGAACAAACACTGACACCAAAGTTGAACAAATGAACCTTTTAATAGGGACCCAAACAAGTTTTGCATTGAATATTGAACAAGCAAGGCTTATAGAACTTTATAGTGACATGCAAAATCGAGTTTCAAATAATAATAATAATAATAAAAAAATATCAATGGCATATCAAATACAATTTAAATAAAAATTGAATGCCTCTTTTCTATTTGCAGCCTTTTTAAGTAAATATCAAAATAACTTTTTCCACAGGCTAATAATACATTTGTAAATAAAATAACAATAATGAATGAATCAAACATTCAAGCCTTGAAGTAGCAAGAGAAAGTGCATGAATAAAATGTTAATTATGGCTCAGTTTGCTACACTGATTTGCTTTAACACTGAATATGGAACAAGCAACGCTTATATAACTTAATAGTGCAAAATCAACTTTCAAAAAACAAACGGAAAAAAATCAATGGTATATTAAATAAAATTTAAATAAAAAATGTAATGCCTCTTTTCTATTTGCAGCCTTCTGAGGTAAATATCAAAATTAACTTGGTGGGCGGGGGCGGGGTTTGGTGGTAGCAGGGGTGTATATTGTAGCGTCCCGGAAGAGTTAGTGCTGCAAGGGGTTCTGGGTATTTGTTCTGTTGTGTTTATGTTGTGTTACGGTGCGGATGTTCTCCCGAAATGTGTTTGTCATTCTTGTTTGGTGTGGGTTCACAGTGTGGCGCATAGTTGTAACAGTGTTAAAGTTGTTTATACGTCCGCCCTCAGTGTGACCTGTATGGCTGTTGATCAAGTATGCCTTGCATTCACTTATGTGTGTGTAAAAGCCGAATATATTATGTGACTGGGCTGGCACGCTGTTTGTAGAGGTTGTAGAGGACGTTGAAGGCAGTGCCTTCAAGGCACGCCCCCATAATGTTGTCCGGATGGAAATCGGGAGAAATTCGGGAGAATGGTTGCCCTGGGAGATTTTTCGGAAGGGGCACTGAAATTCGGGAGTCTCTCGGGAGGGTTGGCAAGTATGAGTATTAGCGGTGAATTCTGTGTTACAGCGGCTCCAGCGGGCCAGCTCTAATGTTAATTTGATATTGCCTCAAGGGCCAAATGAAATTACAAGGTGGGCCAAATTTGGCCCGCGGGCCAGAGTTTGACACCCATGGGTTAGAGCGTCCGCCCTGAGATGGGTAGGTTGTGAGTTAAAACCAGCGACTATAAAAATGGGAGCCATTACCTCCCTGCTTGGCACTCAGCATCAAGGGTTGGAATTGGGGGTTAAATCACCAAAAATTATTCCCGGGCGCGGCCTCCGCTGCTGCCCACTGCTCCCCTCACCTCCAAGGGGGTGAACAAGGGGATGGGTCAAATGCAGAGGACAAATTTCACCACACCTAGTGTGTGTGTGTGACAATCATTGGTACTTTAACTTTAACTTAACTAACTACTGCACGTCTGCAGGTGATCTCGACCTTTTTTTTCATTGGTTATCAGAGCTGCTTTTTAACGTTATTGGATTTGTTGGTGTGACGTCATAATTCCTCATATCGGCCCGATCTGTCCAAAATAGGAGCTGTTTGTACTTTTAGTTCATGTGCTCGTCTTGATTTGGAGTTTGTTGAGATAATAAAAGGCAGAGCGCAGCATGGATGAACTCCCCCCCACCCCCCTCTTCGCCCCCACCCCGCCTTCCTCTAAAGCTGATTAGGCTGCGCATCTCTTTGTCACCCTGTGTGATTTCAGCATCCTGCTCGGCCCTCCGAGTGGAAAATTTGCCGAACTAAGTGCGTCTGGTAATGAGATCAAAAGGCTGTTTAAAATTCTGCCGAGTCGGCTGTTCGACTCCAGTGTCGCCTGGAGCTTCAGTGCACACGTACACACACACACACATACACACACTTAAACACATAAACACTTTCTCAAGCGCACACACATAGATACAGTCGCATACACACACTGAGTGGATGTGTTCTCACACTCACACACACACACACACACACACACACACACACACTCCAAACTAAAGTGAAGTTGATCAAATGACATACCGGCAATGTTTTAGTCACATCGTGCATGTCTTAGAAGTGTTAAAAGAAGACCCGTTTTAATAGTAAATGTTAACTAAGTAAGGAGGTTAAAGTTGGATCTTGGCCACAGATGTCCAAAATGCAGCCATTTGTGACCTGCAGCTCGAGTTTTGTTCCCCCGCAACATGAAAGGATAAAAATCAGTGCTGTCAATCAGTTAAAATATTTAATCATGATTAATCGCAGTTTAGCCTTCAGCCTTCCCGGTAAGATCTATACTGGAAAGGAGGCTACGCCGGATAGTCGAACCTCGGATCCAGGAGGAACAGTGTGGTTTTCGTCCTGGTCGTGGAACTGTGGACCAGCTCTATACTCTCGGCAGGGTCCTTGAGGGTGCATGGGAGTATGCCCAACCAGTCTACATGTGCTTTGTGGACTTGGAGAAGGCATTCGACCGTGTCCCTCGGGAAGTCTTGTGGGGAGTGCTCAGAGAGTATGGGGTATCGGACTGTCTGATTGTGACGGTCCGCTCCCTGTATGATCAATGCCAGAGTTTGGTCCGCATTGCCGGCAGTAAGTCGGACTTGTTTCCAGTGAGGGTTGGACTCCGCCAAGGCTGCCCTTTGTCACCGATTCTGTTCATAACTTTTATGGACAGAATTTCTAGGCGCAGTCAAGGCGTTGAGGGGATCTGGTTTGGTGGCTGCAGGATTAGGTCTCTGCTTTTTGCAGATGATGTGGTCCTGATGGCTTCATCTGGCCAGCATCTTCAGCTCTCACTGGATTGGTTCGCAGCCGGGTGTGAAGCGACTGGGATGAGAATCAGCACCTCCAAGTCCGAGTCCATGGTTCTCGCCCAGAAAAGGGTGGAGTGCCATCTCCGGGTTGGGGAGGAGACCCTGCCCCAAGTGGAGGAGTTAAAGTACCTCGGAGTCTTGTTCACGAGTGAGGGAAGAGTGGATCGTGAGATCGACAGGCGGATCGGTGCGGCGTCTTCAGTAATGCGGACGCTGTATCGATACATTGTGGTGAAGAAGGAGCTGAGCCGGAAGGCAAAGCTCTCAATTTACCGGTCGATCTACGTTCCCATCCTCACCTATGGTCATGAGCTTTGGGTTATGACCAAAAGATCACGGGTACAAGCGGCCGAAATGAGTTTCCTCCGCCGGGTGGCGGGTCTCTCCCTTAGAGATAGGGTGAGAAGCTCTGCCATCCGGGGGGAGCTCAAAGTAAAGCCACTGCTCCTCCACAACGAGAGGAGCCAGATGAGGTGGTTCGGGCATCTGGTCAGGATGCCACCCGAACGTCTCCCAAGGGAGGTGTTTAGGGCACGTCCGACCGGTAGGAGGCCACGGGGAAGACCCAGGACACGTTGGGAAGACTATGTCTCCCGGCTGGCCTGGGAACGCCTCGGGCCGCCTGTCGATCGCACGATCCAATCTTCCCTCACTCGTGAACAAGACTCTGAGGTACTTGAACTCCTCCACTTGGGGCAAGATCTCCTCCCCAACCCGGACATGGCACTCCACCCTTTTCCGGGCGAGAACCATGGATTCGGACTTGGAGGTGCTGATTCCCATCCCAGTCGCTTCACACTCGGCTGCGAACCGATCCAGTGAGAGCTGAAGATCCTGGCCAGATGAAGCCATCAGGACCACATCATCTGCAAAAAGCAGAGACCTAATCCTGCAGCCATCAAACCAGATCCCCTCAACGCCTTGACTGCGCCTAGAAATTCTGTCCATAAAAGTTATGAACAGAATCGGTGACAAAGGGCAGCCTTGGCGGAGTCCAAACCTCACTGGAAACGTGTCCGACTTACTGCCAGCAATGCGGACCAAGCTCTGACACTGATCATACAGGGAGCGGACAGTCCGATACCCCATACTCTCTGAGCACTCGAATGGCTTCTCCAAGTCCACAAAGCACATGTAGACTGGTTGGGCAAACTCCAATAAACCCTCCAGGACCCTGTCGAGAGTATAGAGCTGGTCCACAGTTCCACGACCAGGACGAAAACCACACTGTTCCTCCTGAATCCGAGGTTCGACTATCCGGCGTAGCCTCCTCTCCAGTACACCTGAATAGACCTTACCGGGAAGGCTGAGATCATCAAAACCATTTTTGTAAAAATAAGAGCTAATGACGCTTTGTGAAAACTCCTCAGTGTCTCTTTTTAATTCCTTGAAATCACGATGCCATGAAACTTTCAGCAGCGGTGGCATTAGTCCTTCAGAGAGTCGACCTGCAGACGCAGCTGAGGGACAACTTTCCCCTCAGGTCCACCTCACGAGGAGCTCACTACTGACCTTAATCTCATTTTTGAGCCTCCTGCTAGGCCACAAATTAAATCAGCCCCCCGTGTGCGTGCGCGCTTCTGTGTGTGTGTGTGTGTGTGTGTGTGTGTGTGTGTGAGAAGAGGGCAATGCCATATGGCCTCGCTGATCATTAGTGAGGCTGCTGCAGGCGAGGAACCGCTGGAGCTACTCCCTTTACACACATTACAACACACACACACTCTCAGCAACTCGCTGAGTGTCACGACACATCGTGTTCAGAGGCTGTGAAGGGCCGGTAAGCTTCAGCTTTTGCACACACACACACACACACACACACACACACACGTACACACACTCCAGTGTGATGATGAAGGTCCTGCATGTCTCCACAGATGGTGATAGTCTGCTAAATTCTCCTTGTAAATGTTGTGCAAGCCCGACCCAGACGGACCTGCCTCTGGGCGCCCATCATGACTCTGTGTGTGTGTGTGTGTGTGTGTGTGTGTGTGTGTGTGTGTGTGTGTGTGTGTGTGTGTGTGTGTGTGTGTGTGTGTGTGTGTGTGTGTGTGTGTGTGTGTGTGTGTGTGTGTGTGTGTGTGTGTGAATGTTTCGACACGGCCATGTTTATCAAGGCCAAGTGTACAAAACACATTTCTGCTGCTTTACCAAGGGGGACAAAAAAATGAAAGGATCTCATTTAAATGATGTTGATATTTTAGTTCTGGTCTATGCAGGAAGGTTTTTTTTAGTAAAAGGCAACGTTTCCGCTAATCTCGGGGTGTCCAAACTACGGCCCCGTGGGCAGGCCTGGCCCTAACCAATCTGGCGCCCTAGGCCCCCCCCCCACATCGACAGTGAAGTGTATATACTCACAAGAAACCGAATAGCTTTGTCTTTGACCTTTTTTTTTACTTAAAGAAAGCAAATTAACATATTATATGACAATGTTATGTTATGATTATCTTTAACCGAATCACAGCAGTGCTCAAATTAAAAAACAGCATTCCCTCTCATGTGATATTGCTTTATTAATATTAATGATGTGCACTTTAACAACTATAGGCTTACAACTATACCTAATATATAAAGGGGTGGAAAAGTGACTATTACCTGCAGGGCAAACATTAGCTAACCAGAAGGCAATAACAATGTAAACAAAAAACACCTGCTTAAAAGATCTAATACAAATGTCCCTGAGGATTGTAAGGTGGGAGTACTGTAATTACCTAACGTTACATTATTATTTTCCATAAAAATTTAGCCCCCTCCACAATATTCACCAGACGTTAAAACAGAACTAGCTATTTATTGATTAGCAATTGCCGAATCATGTAACATTAGCTTAATGCTAAAAAGCCAGGTTACTATCACATTCTGTAACAGACAAATAATTTCATGTAGGTTAACGTTACCTACCTGCTACCTCTGTCTTTTTCTCGTTTCTCCTCCTCTTCTTTTCTATTTTTTCTTCCCTGGGCACCTGACAGTTTTGGCCGTTTTGACATCTTGTGTTGATTTTTTGATGTGGTAGTAAGAGTCATGATACGGGAAGGGAGGGGGCGCACCGTGCGGGGGGATGGGGGGATGGGGGGGGCGTCATGTTGTAACGAATAATATTTCTATTAAATAGGCTTTACATTGCATTCTAATTAATGTGGGATTATTTTTTGTATTTAGAAATAATAGTACCAACTTTTTTTCTTTTTTTTTTCTCCAATATTTGTGGCACTGGCGTGGCGCCCCCTGATGGACGGCGCCCTTATGGACGCCGCCCTTAGCATTTGCCTATACGGCCTATGCCACGGGCCGGCCCTGCCCGTGGGCCAAGTGTGGCCCGCCAGTGTCTTCAATTTTGGCCCAGTTTAGGTCTTCTCTAGTAAAGAAAGGAAAACATGGAAAGGAACTTTATTGTCATTGTACTTAAAAAGTACAACGAAATGTGTTTTTTTAGGAAAAGATGACCAAGAGAAGACATACAGAAGGGGGGGTAGACAGAACAGGAGGAGTGGTGGGTCGCCACATTGCAAAGATGGTAATAAATCCATTAGAAGAAGACAACCTGCCTTTTCCTTAAACTTGGACACACACATCTATACCTTTGGCCATTCTAAGTCAGTCATTTCCAGGAGTTATTTCACCCTCTGAGAAGCCTTATAACACTTATATAAGACTTTTAAAGGCCTACTGAAACCCACAACTACCGACCACGCAGTCTGATAGTTTATATATCAATGATGAAATCTTAACATTGCAACACATGCCAATACGGCCGGGTTAACTTATAAAGTGCAATTTTAAATTTCCCGCCACACTTCCGGTTAAAAACGTTTTATTATGCTGACGTATGCGTGTGACGTCACGAGGGCAAGGGAAGTATTCGGAGCCCGTAGAAAAAGCTCCGTTTTCATTTCATAATTCCACAGTATTCTGGACGTCTGTGTTGGTGAATCTTTTGCAATTTGTTTAATGAACAATGGAGGCTGCAAAGAAGAACGTTGTAGGTGGGATCGGTGTATTAGTGGCTGGCTGTAGCAACACAACAAGGACTACTTACTTGGATAGCAGACGCCTAACCGATGCTTGCCGCCAAACCCACGGGTGAAGTCCTTCGTCGCGCCGTCGATCGCTGGAACGCAGGTGAGCACGGCTGTTGAGGAGCAGATGAGGGCTGGCTGGCGTAGGTGGAGCGCTAATGTTTTTAGCATAGCTCTGTGAGGTCCGGTTGCTAAGTTGCTAAGTTAGCCTTAGCATCGTTAGCAACAGCATTGTTAAGCTTTACCAGGCTGAGAATTATTAACCGTGTAGTTACATGTCCATGGTTTAATAGTATTGTTGATCTTCTGTCTCTCCTTCCAGTCAGGGATTTATGTATTTCGTTTCTATCTGCATTTGAGAACGATGCTATCACGTTAGCTCAGTAGCTAAGTGTGTCACCGATGTATTGTCATGGAGATAAAAGAATCCAACGAGCCAGCTTGTACCTAAGTTACGGTCAGAGCGAAAAAAGATACGTCCTGCACTGCCTCTAGTTCTTCACTCTAACGTTCCTCATCCACGAATCTTTCATCCTCGCTCAAATTAATGGGGTAATCGTCGCTTTGTCGCTCCGAATCTCTCTCGCTCCATTGTAAACAAAGGAAAATTGGCCCTTTGCTACTTCCGGTACAGGCAAGGCTTTTTTTTCAGCGAGCAAAAGTTGCGAACTTTATCGTCGATTTTCTCTACTAAATCCTTTCAGCAAAAATATGGCAATATCGCGAAATGATCAAGTATGACATAGAATGGATCTGCTATTCCCCTTTAAATAAAAAAAAATAATTTCAGTAGGCCTTTAAAGTCATTTTGATAGTAGGCTAATATAGCTAATGTTGACACTTACATCATGTGTTGCCTTCATTATAACACTTATATAACACTTTTAAAGTCATTTTGATAGTAGGCGAATATAGCTAATATAGACACATCATGTGTTGCCTTTGTTATAACACTTATATAACACTTTTAAAGTCATTTTGATAGTAGGCGAATATAGCTAATATAGACACTTACATCATGTGTTGCCTTCATTATAACACTTATATAAGACTTTTAAAGTCATTTTGATAGTAGGCTAATATAGCTAATATAGACACGTACATCATGTGTTGCCTTCATTATAACACTTATATAAAACTTTTAAAGTCATTTTGATAGTAGGCTAATATAGCTAATATAGACACTTACATCATGTGTTGTCTTCATTATAACACTTATATAAGACTTTTAAAGTCATTTTGATAGTAGGCTAATATAGCTAATATAGACACTTACATCATGTGTTGCCTTCATTATAACACTTATATAAGACTTTTAAAGTCATTTTGATAGTAGGCTAATATAGCTAATATAGACACGTACATCATGTGTTGCCTTCATTATAACACTTATATAAGACTTTTAAAGTCATTTTGATAGTAGGCTAATATAGCTAATATAGACACTTACATCATGTGTTGCCTTCATAATAACACTTATATAAGACTTTTCAAGTCATTTTGATAGTAGGCTAATATAGCTAATATAGACACTTACATCATGTGTTGCCTTCATTATAACACTTATATAAGACTTTTAAAGTCATGTTGATGGTAGGCTAATATAGCTAATATAGACACTTACATCATGTGTTGCCTTCATTATAACACTTATATAACACTTTTAAAGTCATTTTGATAGTAGGCTAATATAGCTAATATAGACACTTACATCATGTGTTGCCTTCATTATAACACTTGTATAAGACTTTTAAAGTCATTTTGATAGTAGGCTAATATAGACACTTACATCATGTGTTGCCTTCATAATAACACTTATATAAGACTTTTCAAGTCATTTTGATAGTAGGCTAATGTAGACACTTACATCATGTGTTGCCTTCATTATAACACTTATATAAGACTTTTAAAGTCATGTTGATGGTAGGCTAATATAGCTAATATAGACACTTACATCATGTGTTGCCTTCATTATAACACTTATATAACACTTTTAAAGTCATTTTGATAGTAGGCTAATATAGCTAATATAGACACTTACATCATGTGTTGCCTTCATTATAACACTTGTATAAGACTTTTAAAGTCATTTTGATAGTAGGCTAATATAGACACTTACATCATGTGTTGCCTTCATAATAACACTTATATAAGACTTTTAAAGTCATGTTGATAGTAGGCTAATATAGACACGTACATCATGTGTTGCCTTCATTATAACACTTATATAAGACTTTTAAAGTCATGTTGATAGTAGGCTAATATAGACACGTACATCATGTGTTGCCTTTATAATAACACTTATATAAGACTTTTAAAGTCATTTTGATAGTAGGCTAATATAGCTAATATAGACACGTACATCATGTGTTGCCTTCATTATAACACTTATATAAGACTTTTAAAGTCATTTTGATAGTAGGCTAATATAGACACTTGCATTATGTGTTGCCTTCATTATAACACTTATATAAGACTTTTAAAGTCATGTTGATAGTAGGCTAATATAGACACTTACATCATGTGTTGCCTTCATAATAACACTTATATAAGACTTTTAAAGTCATTTTGATAGTAGGCTAATATAGCTAATATAGACACGTACATCATGTGTTGCCTTCATTATAACACTTATATAAGACTTTTAAAGTCATTTTGATAGTAGGCTAATATAGACACTTACATCATGTGTTGCCTTCATAATAACACTTATATAAGACTTTTCAAGTCATTTTGATAGTAGGCTAATGTAGACACTTACATCATGTGTTGCCTTCATTATAACACTTATATAAGACTTTTAAAGTCATGTTGATAGTAGGCTAATATAGACACTTACATCATGTGTTGCCTTCATAATAACACTTATATAAGACTTTTCAAGTCATTTTGATAGTAGGCTAATGTAGACACTTACATCATGTGTTGTCTTCATTATAACACTTATATAAGACTTATAAAGTCATGTTGATAGTAGGCTAATACAGCTAATATAGACACTTACGTCATGTGTTGCCTTCATTATAACACTTATATAAAACTTTAAATTGTTTGCGGCTCCAGACATATTTTTATTTTTATTTTTTTGGTCCAATATGGCTCTTTAAACATTTCAACGCCAGCTCTAGTTAGATTATCGATGTAGTTGAAGTCCTTATCTGAGTACTGTGGAGTGTGTACCTAATGAAGTGTCCAAGGAGTTCAAAGCTCGAGTACTTCGTTGTTGGTTCATTGTTGGTCTAAGTCCGTGGTTCTCAAACCTCTTTCGTTAAGTACCACCTCAGAAAACACCTGTCTCTCCAAGTACCACCATCATGACCGACATTAAAATACAGTAGCGTAGTAGTCCTAAGTAGAGATGTCCGATAATATCGGACTGCCGATATTATCGGCCGATAAATGCTAAATGTAAATGTAATATCGGAAATTATCGGTATCGGTTTCAAAAAGTAAAATAAATGACTTTTTAAAACGCCGCTGTGTACACGGACGTAGGGAGAAGTACAGTGCGCCAATAAACCTTAAAGGCACTGCCTTTGCGTGCCGGCCCAATCACTTAATATCTACGGCTTTTCACACACACAAGTGAATGCAAGGCATGCCTGGTCAACAGCCATACAGGTCACACTGAGGGTGCCCGTATAAACAACTTTACCACTGTTACAAATATGCGCCACACTGTGAACCCACACCAAACAACAATGACAAACACATTTCGGGAGAACATCCGCACCGTAACACAACAGAACAAATACCCAGAAGCCCTTGCAGCACTAACTCTTCCGGGACGCTACAATATACACCCCCCGCTACCCTATACACGGTTCTGACGAGTGTACCAAGGTTTGAGAATCGCCGGTCTTAAGTGGTCTGTCCTCCCCGCAGGTGCCAACGCCAAGCTGCGCTACCAGATTGCCGCGGGAAACACCATGGGCACCTTCGACGTGGAGCCCGAGGTGGGCACCATCTTTGTGGCGCAGCCGCTGGACTACGAGATGGAGCGGCGCTACGAGCTGCGGCTGGTCGCCTCCGACGGCAAGTGGGAGAACGAGACGCTGGTGGTGGTGCAGGTGGTCAACCGCAACGACGAGGCGCCCGTCTTCAGCCAGACGGAGTACCACGCCGTCGTCACGGAGGAGCTGACGGAACTTCCTGTTTTCATCCTGGAGGTACACAATGAAGTCACTATGATCGGATGGTACGAGAGATGGGAATTCATAAGATTTTTCCGGTTCCGATTCTGCTTGTTTCTTATCGATTCTCATTTGAAAAAAAGAGAACAAAAAGGTGGATTATCATCAGTTTTGTTTAGTTAAGAAGAGTGGTTCTCAAACTTTTTTTTACCAAGTACATTGGATATATTGGAATTGGGCACGTTGTGTGATTCTTAATCAAAACAGAATACAATGATTTGCAAATCCTTTTCAGCTTATATTCAATTGAATAGACTGCAAAGACAAGATATGTAATGTTCACACTGAGAAACTTGTTTTTTTTTTGCAAACGATCATTAACTTAGAATTTAATGGCAGCAACACATTGCAAAAAAGTTGGCACAGGTGTTACATGGCCTTTCCTTTTAACAACACTCAGTAAAGGTTTGGGAACTGAGGAGACACATTTTTGAAGCTTCTCATGTGGAATTCTTTCCCATTCTTGCTTGATGTACAGCTTAAGTTGTTCAACAGTCCGGTGGTCTCCTTTGTGGTATTTTAGGCTTCATAATGCGCCACACATTTTCAATGGGAGACAGGTCTGGACTACAGGCAGGCCAGTCTAGTACCCGCACTCTTTTACTATGAAGCCACGCTGTTGTAACACGTGACTTGGCATTGTCTTGCTGTAATAAGCAGGGGCGTCCACGATAACGTTGCTTGGATGGCAACATATTGCTCCAAAACCTGTATGTACCTTTCAGCATTAATGGTGCCTTCGCAGATGTGTAAGTTACCCATGTCTTGGGCACTAATACACCCCCATACCATCACACATGCTGGCTTTTACACTTTGCGCCTAGAACAATCCGGATGGTTCTTTTCCTCTTTGGTCCGGAGGACACGACGTCCACAGTTTCCAAAAACAATTTGAAATGTGGACTCGTCAAACCACAGAACACTTTTCTACTTTGCATCAGTCCATCTTAGATGAGCTCGGGTCCAGCAAAGCCGGCAGTGTTTCTGGGTGTTGTTGATAAATGGCTTTGGCTTTGCATAGTAGAGTTTTAACTTGCACTTACAGATGTAGGGACGAACAGTAGTTACTGACAGTGGTTTTCTGAAGTGTTCCTGAGCCCATGCGGTGATATCCTTTACGCACTGATGTCGCACAGCCTGAGGGATCATGTTGCCGCTTACGTGCAGTGATTTCTCCAGATTCTCTGAACCTTTTGATGATATTACGGACCGTAGATGGTGAAATCCCTAAATTCCTTGCAATAGCTGGTTGAGAAATGTTGTTCTTAAACTGTTCGACAATTTGCTCACGCATTTGTTCACAAAGTGGTGACCCTCGCCCCATCCTTGTTTGTGAATGACTGAGCATTTCATGGAAGCTGCTTTTATACCCAATCATTAGTGAGTGAATTATATTTATATAGCGCTTTTCTCTAGTGACTCAAAATGCTTTACATAATGAAACCCAATATCTAAGTTACATTTTTAAACCAGTGTGGGTGGCACTGGGAGCAGGTGGGTAAAGTGTCTTGCCCAAGGACACAACGGCAGTGACTAGGATGGCAGAAGCGGGGATCGAACCTGGAACCCTCAAGTTTCTGGCACGGCCGCTCTACCAACCGAGCTATTACCGCCCTATCATGGCACCCACCTGTTCCCAATTAGCCTGTTCACTTGTGGGATGTTCCAAATAAGTGTTTGACGAGCATTCCTCAACTTTCTCAGTTTTTTTTGCCACTTGTGCCAGCTTTTTTGAAACATGTTGCAGGCATCAAATTCCACATGAGCTAATATTTGCGAAAAATAACAAAGTTTTCTAGTTTGAACGTTAAGTATCTTGTCTTTGCAGTGTATTCAATTGAATATAAGTTGAAAAGGATTTGCAAATCATTGTATTCTGTTTTTATTTACCATTTACACAACGTGCCAACTTCACTGGTTTTGGGTTTGTAGAACAGGTCCTAGATCAGTGAATCGGATGTGCTCAAAATCTGGTAAAATGTCTTCCCAGGAGAGTGGAAGCTGTTCTAGCAGTGAAGACTCCACATTTTATTCACTTTTCACTTCCTGAACCGCTGCTGTTCCTCATGTTGTATGGGGCGGTATAGCTGGGTTGGTAGAGTGGCCGTGCCTGCAACTTGAGGGTTCCAGGTTCGATCCCCGCTTCCGCCATCCTAGTCACTGCCGTTGTGTCCTTGGGCAAGACCACTTTACCCACCTGCTCCCAGTGCCACCCACACTGGTTTAAATGTAACTTAGATATTGGGTTTCACTATGTAAAAGCGCTTTGAGTCACTAGAGAAAAGCGCTATATAAATATAATTAACTTCACTTCACATGTTTTCAGTCAAAGTGGCTACAAACAAGCTAGTTAAGTAGAGCTTGCATTCTTGCAGATGGATCACATAACCAATTGTTCCACTCAACACTTTTTAACCACAACACCCGGTCGGATTTCCGGTGAAACTGCTTGAAATGTCAACACCAGGAAGTTGCCCACCCCATACTTGCCAAGCCTCCCGATTTTCCCGGGAGACTCCCGAATTTCAGTGTCCTTCCCGCAAATCTCCCGGGGCAACCATTCTCCCGAATTTCTCCCGATTTCCACCCGGACAACAATATTGGGGGCGTGGCTTTAGCGTCCTCACTCACCTGAAAAGGAGACTATTATATATGTCTCCGTTATCCATAGGTGTATCTATATCCCATAAAGTAGGCAGGCACGGAGCTATTTCTCAGCGTGTGTTTATTCCAGCCGGCACGTTTAAAGGCCTACTGAAACCCACTACTACCGACCACGCAGTCTGATAGTTTATATATCAATGATGAAATCTTAACATTATAACACATGCCAATACGGCCGGGTTAACTTATAAAGTGACATTTTAAATTTGCTGCTAAACTTCCGGTTCGAAACGCCTCTGAGGATGACGTATGCGCGTGACGTAGCCCGGGGAACACGGGTATGCCTTCCACATTGAAGCCAATACGAAAAAGCTCTGTTTTCATTTCATAATTCCACAGTATTCTGGACATCTGTGTTCGTGAATCTGTTGCAATCATGTTCATTGCATTATGGAGAAGGAAGCCGAGCAAGCAAAGAAGAAAGTTGTCGGTGCGAAATGGACGTATTTTTCGAACGTAGTCAGCCACAACAGTACACAGCCGGCGCTTCTTTGTTTACATTCCCGAAAGATGCAGTCAAGATGGAAGAACTCGGATAACAGAAACTCTAACCAGGAGGACTTTTGACTTCGATACACAGACGCCTGTAGAGAACTGGGACAACACAGACTCTTACCAGGATTACTTTGATTTGGATGACAAAGACGCAGACGTGCTACTGTGAGTATGCAGCTTTGGCTTCTAAACATTTGATCGCTTGACCGTATGTGCGCAACTTTTTTTTGCGTATGTACGTAACTTTTTTAAAATATATAAGCTTTATGAACCTTGGGTTAGGTGAACGGTCTTTTGGGCTGAGTGATTGTGTGTGTTGATCAGGTGTTTGAATTGTATTGGCGTGTTCTATGGAGCTAGGAGCTAGCATAGGAGCTAGGAGCTAGCATAACAAACACGCAGGTGTTTTTATGCAGGATTAATTTGTGGCATATTAAATATAAGCCTGGTTGTGTTGTGGCTAATAGAGTATATATATGTCTTGTGTTTATTTACTGTTGTAGTCATTCCCAGCTGAATATCAGGTACCGTGAGTATGCAGCCTTGGCTGCTAAACATTTGATAGCTTGACCGTATGTGCGCGTCACGTACGTAACTTTTTAAAAATATATAAACTTTATGAACCTTGGGTTAGGTGAACGGTCTTTTGGGCTGAGTGATTGTGTGTGTTGATCAGGTGTTTGAATTGTATTGGCGTGTTCTATGGAGCTAGGAGCTAGCAGAGGAGCTAGGAGCTAGCATAACAAACACGCAGGTGTTTTTATGCAGGATTAATTTGTGGCATATTAAATATAAGCCTGGTTGTGTTGTGGCTAATAGAGTATATATATGTCTTGTGTTTATTTACTGTTGTAGTCATTCCCAGCTGAATATCAGGTCACCCCCGGCTCTCACAGCATCTTCCCTATCTGAATAGCTTCAACTCCCCACTAGTCCTTCACTTGCACTTTACTCATCCACAAATCTTTCATCCTCGCTCAAATTAATGGGGAAATTGTCGCTTTCTCGGTCCGAATCTCTCTCACTTCATGCGGCCATCATTGTAAACAATAGGGAACTTTACGTATATGTTCAACTGACTACGTCACGCTACTTCCGGTAGGGGCAAGCCTTTTTTTTATCAGATACAAAAAGTTGCGATCTTTATCGTCGTTGTTCTATACTAAATCCTTTCAGCAAAAATATGGCAATATCGCGAAATGATCAAGTATGACACATAGAATAGATCTGCTATCCCCGTTTAAATAAAAAAAATTCATTTCATTAGGCCTTTAATACACTGACACACAACATCCGGATTCCCATCATGCATTGCTTCAAAACCACGGCAAAGTAGTAATGTCCAAAAACATAACAGAGACGAAGCAGAAGAAGGAGGAAGAGACACGGCGACGACGAGTAAGAAGAAGAAGTACGCTTGCAAGTTCCAAAATGATTGGACAAAAATAATTTGCTGCCTTCACATTTTGTAGATCAGACTTCTCCATTGAACACGGTGGCCGAACGGATATACTCATTCATGATTGGATTATTTATATATATATGTATAAGAAATACTTGAAAATATATACACCCCCCCTGAAAGAACCACCATTACATGTTATGTAGACTACAAGGAAGTCTTTCACATTTAGAAAAAAAATAATATGACTCCTCTAATGCGCCCTATAATCCGGTGCGCCTTATATATGAAAACTACAAATGTATCGGCCGATAAATGCTTTAAAATGTAATATCGGAAATTATCGGTATCTGTTTCAACCTTCCGAACTTCCCGGGAGACATACATAGACAACATAAACACAGCAGAACAAATACCCAGAACCCCTTGCAGTACTAAGTCTTCCGGGACGCTACAATATACACCCCCCGCTACCACCAAACTCTCCCCCCCATCTCACAAATTTGGAGGTCTCTAGGTTGGCAAGTATGCTACAAAGGCGGACGCGCGCAATTTTGCAGGATTTATGCAGATCCCAAATACAGATCAGCAAGTACCAGAAGCAACGTTCCCTCTAAGGTGCGCGCCTGCGCAATTGCGCACTGCTCAAGCGTCCTCTGCGCACGGCAATTCTGTGCCACGCACAAAATCAAATAAAAAAATAAGCGCATAACAATTTTCGACACACGGACACGACAGAGAAAACAGTTTTCGTCATCATTGTTCAAATATTGTAACGTCTGTCGAGACTCTTTGAGGACATGAATTCCATCCATCACTTTACTGAGCAAAACTCTTTATTGTCGGCCAAAAACAAATCACCAAAACATTATTTAAAAAAATGATATCTAGCAAAAGTGGTCATTTTCTGCAGTACAAACCAGACCAAAAGCAACTTTGTTATATCAACAGCAGCCGCTCGCTCTTTCTCACTTGCGCCAACACATGCACATATGGCACTTAGCCAGTGATGCGTTTACAGCCACACAAAAAGTCGGACAACTCCAACACCACACATAAAGTGTCATTCCAGGCCTGGTTACACTATGATTTACCAATCAAATGTGTGCTTATTCTAGTGTCATTTATTAAGAATCTTAATGTATAAATATTAATCATGAAATGCTGTTAGTATATTAAATAAATACTAATAAATATATATTTGTTACAAACAGGAAGTTGCAGGAATGTACACATGATCCCCTGCTTACATCTCATTGTGCAACATGTGAATGTTTTAATGGGAACTAAATGCAATGTCTGAAAGGGGTACAAATTATTTCCAAAGCAGCTGAGATAGGCTCCAGCACCCTCCGCGACCCCGAAAGGGACAAGCGGTAGAAAATGGATGGATGGATGGAGATTGAACTTGTTATTTAGTCATGTTTGGGACAGGTGTGCTGCTGGTGTAGCCACAGTGTGCACGTCTGATGTTGCTCACATGGCCTCCACTGAATGCTCAGGGAGTTTTTGCGTTTGCTCACACATGAAAAATTAGAGGGAACATTGACCAGAAGGTAAGAAAAGTTGCTTTTGCATAATATTGCGAAACAAAACGCCAGATAATATGTCTTACCTTATACACACACCATAATAATACTCCTATGTTTAATGCGCCGACAATCCTTCAAGCGGTGTGGCTTCATAGCTTACCTAAGTCGTACTAAAACATTTTGATAGATTTTTGAGCGCCGTGTGTAATGTTCTATATTTTCAATGGAACATAAAAAATGTTGGTGCTGTTTACTTGAGTCATATGGTAGAGATGTTCGATAATATCGGCCTGTCGATATTATCGGCCGATAAATGCTTTAAAATGTAATATCGGAAATTATCGGTATCGGTTTTTTTATTATCGGTATCGTTTAAAAATAAAAGTTTTTGTTTTTATTAAGTCAACATAAAAAACACAAGATACACTTACAATTAGTGCACCAACCCAAAAAAACCTCCCTCCCCCATTTACACTCATTCACACAAAAGGGTTGTTTCTTTCTATTATTAATATTCTGGTTCCTGCATTATATATCAATATATATCAATACAGTCTGCAAGGGATACAGTCCGTAAGCACACATGATTTTGCTGGTCCACTAATAGTACTAACCTTTAACAGTTAATTTGACTCATTTTCATTAATTACTAGTTTCTATGTAACTGTTTTGATATTGTTTTACTTTCTTTTTTATTCAAGAAAATGTTTTTAATTTATTTATCTTATTTTATTTTATTAATTTTTTAAAAAAGGACCTTATCTCCACCATACGTGGTTGTCCAAATTAGGCATAATAATGTCTTAATTCCACGACTGTATATATCAGTATCGGTTGATATTGGTATCGCTAATTTAGAGTTGGGCAATATCGGAATATCGGATATCGGCAAAAAAGCCATTATCGGACATCCCTATCATATTGCCATCATAGTGCAGTCTACACATATCTCTCATGTTTGACTGCCATCTACTGGTCACACTTATCATTACACCATGTACCAAATAAAATTGCTTCAAGTTGGGTAAGCTCAACCATTCGTATTCCTTACATTAGGCGCACCGGGTTATAAGGCGCACTGTCGCGTTTTGAGAGGGGGAAAGGGGTTTCAAGTGCGCCTTATAGTCCGGACAATACGGTATTTTGGTGTGTAACAATACCTTAGAACACCATGGCCGTGGAAGATCTTGTCTATGTGAACATGTAAACTACCATATTTTCCGCACTATAAGGCGCACCTAATAACCTCCAATTTTCTCAAAAGCTGACAGTGCGCCTTATAATCCGGTGCGCCTTATATATGGACCAATATTGAGCCACAACAGGTCTCGCATTTACGGGATGCGTAACGTAACCCCAGCCTCTACTGTAGCGTCTATTCTATGCGCCTTATAATGCGGTGCGCCTTATATATGAACAAAGCTTTAAAATAGGCCATTCATTGAAGGTGCGCCTTATAATCCGGTGCGCCTTATAGTGCGAAAAATACGGTAGTAATAAATCAAACAACCTGCATGCCAGAATCAGGTGTCGCCACGGCAACATGTGCGACACGATCCACTCAACACAACATCCTGTGGCGCGGCGCCCCGCCGGAAAGTTTCCTCGCAAAGTCGCCCGACCTCCTTCTCCTGCGGCGTTCTCCCGCCTTCGGTCACACCTCACCCGCCGTAACGAGCGCTAATGTGAATGTGCCGCCGAGCTAAATCAGATTATAAAGATGGAAGTGCGGCGCGGAGGGCAGCGGCGTAATCCGACGTGTCACCCGGTCCGCCGCTCGGCCCGCTTCCCCGCTCGCCTGCTGGAATTGATTTGATGTGCGCCCTTTCCTTCGCCGGCTCCGTGTGTTCACACAACCTAAAAGATAGGAGAATCCAACTCGAAATGAATAGTTGTGACTTCACCTGCGCCTCGTCGCCAGGCAACGCACACGAGAGGGGAGGTGGGGGTTATGGCATCAAAGGTTGGAGTAAACAACCCCGGGAAGGAGACGGAACGCTCACAGTTTCATTTCGCTCTCTTTCGTGAGCGGCCATTAACTTTTAATTGCATGGTGGGATGCGGTGACAGTCGGGGGCGCCGCTCCGGGAGATAAAAGGATGCAAACGGGCGGAGGGGGGTTGAGCACAGCTCGCCTCCGTGTGCATTATCTGCTCGGCTCGACATTTCTACTTAATGAAAAGCACCGTGATAAGAGAAGGGGGGAGAGGAGCTCCCCTTGAGACGTTTGGTCACAGTATCAATGTAACACGATATTAATACCACATTGGACTTGTAGAATCACTTTGCCAGGTACTCAAAGACATGTATTACTTCATAAAAGATAAGGTAGGCAGTAAAATATATAAAGAGGGAAGTAAACTCTGCATAAATAAGACTAGAGGACGTGGCTACACTGCAAAAAGTCAGTGTTCAAAAACAAGAAATAAAAATACAAAAATGAGGGGTGTTTTATTTGAACTAAGCAAAATTATCTGCCAATAAAACAAGAAAATTTGGCTTGTCAAGACTTTCCAAAACAAGTAAAATTAGCTAACCTCAATGAACCCAAAAATACCTTAAAATAAGTATATTCTCACTAATAAGTGCACTTTTCTTGATGGAAAAAAAAAAAGAGACCTTTTTTGTCATTATGTTGAAAAATATTCTTAAATTAAGTAAATGCTAGTGCCATTATCTTGACATAATGATAATAACTAAAAGCTAGTTTATTTTTCTAATGGAAAGGCAACAAGGCAACCGCTTGTTACTCTCGGGGTCTACTAGCCATTCAGGCAAATCATATTGTCTAAAAATGCATTTTTCCATCGATAACACAGTGTTTCCCATAAACTGCCAAGATACCTGTGGCGGTGGGGGCGTGGCTATGGGCGTGGTCATCATGACATCATCGAGTAATTTGCATAATTTGCTACAATGATATGATTTTCTCTAAAAAAGCTCAAAAAATGTATACTTACTAATTAATAATAACAGTTTTGTTTTAAACGTCCATCCATCCATCCATCCATCCATTTTACAATATAATTACAACACTTTATGTACATATTTATATACAGATTTGAACAATAAGTTATTCACTGAAATATATTTATTAATTGTGGTTCTTACAAAAAATATATCTTATAAAATATAAAAGCTAAAATGTCTCTTAAAGCTCTGCCCCTTTAATTAGTGCATACTAAATAATTTAACTTTAGCCTACTACTACAACCATATTATTTACCAGCAACATAAAGTGAAACAGAGGCAGAGGTGTCCTGCCACAGTCAGTAACAAATAAACAGAAAACAGTAGTGGTCAAATACAAATAAGGCAACAAGAGAAGTATCCTACACTTCTCTTTTGTAAAGTAAATCTGAACAGCCTATATGAGCATCTACATCAACTATATGATTTGCCTGAGAAGCTGGATAGGACAAAAAAACAAAAAAAAACTTTTTTTTATATTTTTTTTTTTATTTGTGGCGGACGTAATTATTTCGTGGCGGGCCGCCACAAATAAATGAATGTGTGGGAAACACTGATAACATGACATCATCGCGCCAAGTGCGTGCTCTTTCAGTCAATTAGTGCGCATATATACAGCCCGGCCAAAACAAATGTTTAATTGTGATTTTGAAAAATTTACCTGAATGTGCATGAACTATTTCTGTTCAAAATAGCTTGAAATGTCACATGTGAAATGTTTAAATCTTAACTTTCAGTTTACTGTACTGTGCCAACTGTACTACTATATGAGTACGTATTTTCTCTTGTTTCATTGAAAATAAAACAGCAAAGTCCATTTGGCTGTCATCTGTTTTAATTATGAGACACAATTGTGTCAAAGTCATGATTTACTTGTTCATGCTTGAAATAAGAAATTATTACTTTGTAAAAGCAATTTTATATATGTGAGTGTTAATGACACAGCTTTGCAACATGTTCTAGTTTTAAGCATGTTTTACTTAATATAGGTCATAAAATCTCAGCAACAAGCTGTAATATCTTACTGAGATCATTTAGGACCAAAACACTTAAAACAAGTAAAACACTCTAACATAAAATCTGCTTAGTGAGACTAATTATCTTATCAGACAGAAAATAAGCAAATATCACCCTTATTTGAGATATTTCATCTTACTTAGATAAAGAATGTTCCCCGGTGTCACACATGCCGGTGTCGCACCACGCCGCTCCTTTAGGGAGGGCCCGCCCCACTATTTGAGAAGGACTGAGGTAAATCCTCCAGATGTCCTGATCAGTGCTGTGAAGTGATTACGAAAATTATGTTTAAAAGGCCTTAGTGGCCACATGCGTGGACAGCACCTTTTAGCTCTTATTTCCAAATTTGTGTACACTACTGAATTGGGGTCTTATGGCCACTTATGTGGACACTTACACTGCCACCTGGTGGTGTCAGAAGAGTATAACATACAATGAAATTTTGGAAAAAATAAAAAAAGGGTAAAAATAAAAATTAGCATGTCACTACACATGAAGTACACGTTTGTGTACTTATGGACTAAGTACATCATATCAAAAGATGGTTTTTAGTTTTTATTCTAATTAGGGTCCAATAAGCCCAAATAGCAATGAGAAATACAAAAAAGCATGTAAACAAACAGCTTGGGCCTTAAGAGGTTAAATAATTGTGACCAGTAACTAATTAATCCAAGTAATCTCTTGTTTAATGTCACCTAAAAAGGCTTAGAAAAGCCCTCAATTTGAGGTATTTTTCATTTAGATTGAATAAACTCTTATAAAGATAGATTTAATAACAGAAAAAAAAGTAGCGTTGTAAAGTCATTTATTGTTTTTTTAACATACTTCAACAAGTGCAGTCTCTTTTATTTGCTAAAATAAATCATTAGGTCCATATAAAGTGTTGAAATTAATTGATCAAAATCACATTTCTAAGTACAGTACAGTGGATTTACGAATTTATTTAGTTCTGGAACGTGGTTCGTAAACCGAAAAGTTTGTACGGTGAAGCAGATTTCGACGCCCCCCCGTCGTCGTCATGTCGTGACATTGCTGGTTTACGAGCATGTTCGGCAGCGCACAATCACAGAGTACATACAAGCAGACAGAAAAAGGACAACGGACGCATTTTGGCTTAAAAACTAACAATAAAGGTGAAGTTATAACACTGAAACTCCCTCAGGAAGAGTTGCTTTACGACATGGCTAGCTAGCTAGCGGCTAAAGTCCATCCGCAGTCTGCAGTGTTTTAGCAACTTCTAAATCACTAATCCCTGTCTCCATGGCGACAAATAAAGTATGTTTCTTACAAGTATCATCCCTGCAGGACCAGGAATAGCTAAACATGCTTCACTGCTGTTGCGCTGACCAGCTCTTCCTCCGGGGAATTCAAATTGCTAGTCTCTCCCAGATTCTTTTATGGCACATAAACTGATGTTTATGTTCAATCACCAGGCAGTAGTTGGTATTTTGTAGTTTATTCTCAAAGCTTAGAGGACAAACGTGAGACCAACCCAGTACACAAGCGCTCCCTCGCCCGGTCTAGCTCGGTCTCTCCCAAACCCACGGAAGTCCCGTGATCCTCTCCTTCCTCCTCCCCACCTCCTGTCCAGCACTGCGCGGTGCTCCTTATCTCTGGAATGTTATGGCAGTCTCAACAGAGAGAATAAACAGCGCTCTGACTCTAATCAAGGACACTCGAATGCAAGCACTTTGTACCACACGAGACATTAGCTGAAAGAAGTAACACTTAAATATGGATATGATACTGATCTGCTTCCCACACTACACACCATAGCTCACAAGCGTCACAATGTAAACAAACACCATTGGTGGATCTACACCAGCATCCACTGTAATGATACCAAGTACAGGAGCGTATCTAGTCGATACTACTATGATTACATCGATATTTTTTGGCATCACAACATCCTCTTTCGTTTTATTAAAATGTATATTATGTTTATAAAGTCAGGAAATATGTCCCTTGATACATGAGGACTTTGAATTTGACCAATGTATGATCCTTTAACGACTTGGTATCGGATTGATACCCAAATGTGTGGTATCATCCAAAACTAATGTAAAGCATCCAAACAACAGAAGAATAAGTTATTATTACATTTAACAGAAGTGTAGATAGAACATGTTAAAACACAAAATAAGCCGATATAAACAGTAAATGAACAAGTAGATTCCGCGATAAGATGGCGACTTGTCCAGGGTGTAACCCGCCTTCCACCCGAATGCAGCTGAGCTAGGCTCCAGCACCCCCCGCCACCCCGAAAGGGGCAAGCGGTAGAAAATGGATGGATGGATGGAACAAGTAGATTAATAATTCATTTTCTAACACTTGTCCTTAATAATGTTGACAAAATAATAGAATGGAAAATGACACAATATGTTACTGCATATGTCAGCAGACTAAATTAGGACCCTTTGTTTGTTTACTTACTACTAAAAGACAAGTTGTCTTGTATGTTCACTATTTTATTTAAGGACAAAATTGCAATAAAAAACATATGTTTAATGTACCCTAAGATTTTTTGTTTAAATAAAACCAATAATGCAATTTTTTGTGGTCTCCTTTATTTAAAAAAGTCTAGAAAAGTATCGAAATAATTTTGTAGTTGGTTTGTAATATTTCAATCTTGTCTTCTTTATTAAGAAAAATAAAGTAGACAAGATGCACATTCCTACATACACAAAAACAGGTGACAATAGGTAAAAGTTGGTTTTGCATAGTGGGTCCCCTTTAATACATCATGATATGCTAACAAATACTGTACTTACAAATTCTACATTTAACCAGATAAACTTCATAAAATTGTCTAATTGTGTTTACTTCTGTTACTTGCTGTAAAACGTTTTTGGTTTTATAATCTATTGTCAATGTATCGGATCGGGATTCGAAATCGGATTGGATCTCAGGCCAAAAAATTGGACCGAGATCGTGGGCCACAAATGTTGATCGGGACATGTATGGTAAATACGTTAAACCTTAACCAGGTTTTGAAGAGTATCTTGAATATATTGAAGAGTATCTTGAATAGATTGAAGAGTATTTTGAATATATTGAAGAGTATCTTGTATATATTGAAGAGTATCTTGAATATATTGAAGAGTATCTTGAATAGATTGAAGAGTATTTTGAATATATTGAAGAGTATCTTGAATATATTGAAGAGTATCTTGTATATATTGAAGAGTATCTTGAATATATTGATGAGTATCTTGAATATATTGAAGAGTATCTTGAATATATTGAAGAGTATCTTGAATATATTGAAGAGTATCTTGAATAGATTAAAGAGTATCTTGAATATATTGAAGATTATCTTGTATATATTGAAGAGTATCTTGTATATATTGAAGAGTATCTTGAATAGATTGAAGAGTATCTTGAATAGATTGAAGAGTATCTTGAATAGATTGAAGAGTGTCTTGAATATATTGAAGAGTATCTTGTATATATTGAAGAGTATCTTGACTATTGAAGAGTATCTTTTATATATTGAAGAGTATCTTGAATATGTTGAAGAGTATCTTGAATATGTTGAAGAGTATCTTGAATAGTTTGAAGAGTATTTTGAAAAGATTGAAGAGTATCTTGAATAGATTGAAGAGTATCTTGAATAGATTGAAGAGTATCTTGAATAGATTGAAGAGTATCTTGTATAGATTGAAGAGTATCTCGAATAGATTGAAGAGTATCTTGTATATATTGAAGAGTATCTTGAATAGATTGAAGAGTATCTTGAATAGATTGAAGAGTATCTTGAATAGATTGAAGAGTGTCTTGAATATATTGAAGAGTATCTTGAATATATTAAAGAGTATCTTGAATATATTGAAGAGTATCTTGTATATATTGAAGAGTATCTTGAATATATTGAAGAGTATCTTGAATATAGTGAAGAGTATCTTGAATAGATTGAAGAGTATCTTGAATAGATTGAAGAGTATCTTGAATAGATTGAAGAGTATCTGAATATATTGAAGAGCATCTTGAATATATTGAAGAGTATCTTGAATATATTAAAGAGTATCTTGTATATATTGAAGAGTATCTTGAATATATTGAAGAGTATCTTCAATATATTGAAGAGTATCTTAAATATGTTGAAGAGTATCTTGAATATATTGAAGAGCATCTTGTATAGATTGAAGAGCATCTTGAATAGATTGAAGAGTATCTTGAATAGATTGAAGAGTATCTTGAATGGATTGAAGAGTATCTTGAATATATTGAAGAGTATCTTGAATATATTGAAGAGTATCTTGAATAGATTGAAGAGTATCTTAAATATATTGAAGAGTATCTTGAATATATTGAAGAGCATCTTGTATAGATTGAAGAGCATATTGAATAGATTGAAGAGTATCTTGAATAGATTGAAGAGTATCTTGAATAGATTGAAGAGTATCTTGAATGGATTGAAGAGTATCTTGAATAGATTGAAGAGTATCTTGAATAGATTGAAGAGTATCTTGAAAAGCATGAGTGGAGGTCAAGGAGGACTGGAGTCATGATGTGTTCCCTGTCTTGACAGGTTTCAGCCACTGATCCGGACCAAGACGCGGATCAGACCGCCCTCCGCTACTCCCTCCACGGACAAGGTGCCGGAGGCGAGTTCACCATCGACGAACGCACCGGGAGAATTTACGCCCAGCGCCGCTTAGATCGGGAAGAGCGCCCAGCCTGGAGATTCCTCGTACTGGCAACAGACGAGGGAGGAACCGGGCTCACGGGATTCGCTGATGTTCTGCTGGAGGTCCGCGATGTCAACGACAACGCGCCTTTCTTCCCGTGCCCGGCGCTGGAAGTCGATGGCTGTTTTGTCGGCCAGGTGGCAGAGAATTCCCCCGCCGACACCTCCGTCATGGAGATGAGAGCCATGGACCTGGACGACCACAATGAGGGCAAGAACGCGATGCTGACCTACAGCATCATCAAGAACGTTCGGAACGAGATCAACCTCAACCTGTTCTCCATCAACGCTAAAACAGGAACCATCTACACGGTTCTACGCTCCCTGGACCGCGAGGTAGAGGAACGCTACCTGGTGGTGGTGGAGGCTAGAGATGGAGGCGGTTTGGCAGGGACGGGGACAGCCACCATCTTGGTTTCGGACGTCAATGACCACCCACCCGTTTTCTCTCAAAGGGTCTACACCACTCAGGTGAGTCTGTCTGTCTCGAATAGGCATCATCGTTGGTCGCCATGGTGATAACAAAACACCTGCTTTGTTGGTCAGGTCGCCGAGGACCTGGAAGTCAACAGTGAGGTTCTTGTCGTGTCCGCCACAGACGGAGACCGGGACGAAAACGCCGTTGTGACCTTCAGCATCGTCGGGGGTGATGAAGACAGGAAGTTCTTCATGGAGACGGACAAGGCGAACCGTCGCGGCGTGATCAAGCTGAAGAAGAAGGTGGACTTTGAGAAGCCTCAGGAGAGGACTTTCAACCTGACTCTGAAGGCTGAAGACGCCGACTTCTTCAGCCTGGCCAACTGCCTCGTTCAGGTCCAAGACGCCAACGACCACGCCCCGGTCTTCTTCCCCCAGTTCTACGAGTCGCCGGCCATGTCCGAGGACGTTCCTGTGGGGACGATCGTCGCTCAGGTGTCGGCGACGGATCTGGACTCGGAACAAAACGGCCGCTTTTCCTACAGTATTGCCAGCGAGTCGGACCCCTACAGTCAGTTCCTGGTGGACCAGTCGGGTTGGGTGGTGGTGGCTCATCCTTTGGACAGGGAGAGGATCTCGCAGCACAGGATCATGGTCCTCGCCACGGACGCAGGCAGCCCGACTCTGACCGGCACTGCCATCGTCATGGTAACAGTGCTGGACATCAATGACAACGGGCCAGAGTTCGAGGCCCCCTACAGGCCTGTCGTCTGGGAGAACACGGCGGCCCCCCGGGCGGTGCGCATGAACGACACCTCCCTTCTACTCTACGCCACCGACCGCGACACCTCCTCCAACAGCGGACCCTTCTCCATACGGCTCCTCATGCTCACCTCGGACGCCACCAGCTTCAACCTGACCGACTTCCGCAACGGCAGCGCGGCCGTCACGGCTCTGCGCACGTTCGACCGCGAACGCCAGAAGGAGTACCGCCTCCCCATTCTCATGATCGACAGCGGCTCGCCTGCCATGAGCTCGACCGGTACGCTGACGGTAATCATCGGCGACAGGAACGACCACCCGCACTCGCCGGGACACACCAACTTCATCGTTTACAGCTACGAAGGTGCGTACCGTCAACGTTTGAGAGCTCATTGCAGGTTCTTTGTCCTTAGGATCGGTGGCTGTACAGCGCTCAAATTCTTGACGTTCAATGAATCTGCTCGTCCTAACCTTCACATTCCCGTGTGTCAGCCCCTCGCCGCCACCACCTCTGAGCTCATAAGACGTTTTTGTCACACTCGAGTGCTTCCGCTGTCTCGCTGCAGTCCACATGACTTATTTAGTGTTTTCAGACCAGCTGTCAGCCGCTGTAACTTACTGCAAGGACGAAGGATTCCTTTTAGATATTTATGCACGACGCCGTCTTTGGGCTTTTCCACATAAACGTACATTAACCTCGCTGAAACGCACAACAATGGAGCGTCTCAGAGGAAACAATTAAGACAGAGGAGATGTTTTGAGAATGCAGCCCAGAGACGAAAGAACTTCTTTTAGGAGAGAAAAAAAGAACGGCTGTGATCAGCTCCAGTTTGTGTACGACTTCCTGCCGGGCTGTCTTCTTTTGCACGCTTTTACTCTTTTAACCCGATTGATATTTTTTGCCGGAGTTCTGTTTTCTAGTGTTAATTTTGGCAGCAGTTTTTAATTTACCGTATTTTCCAGACCATATGGCACACCAGATTATAAGGTGCACTACCGATGAATGGTGTATTTTTGATCCGTTTTCAGTGTTTCCCATAAACTGCCACGATACCTGTGGTGGTGGGGGCGTGGTCACCATGACATCATCGAGTAATTTGCATAATTTACTCCAATGATATGATTTTCTCTAAAAAGGCTCAAAAAATGTATACTTACTAATTAATAATAACAGTTTTGTTTTAAACGTCCATCCATCCATCCATCCATTTTACAAACAACACTTTATGTACATATTTATACACAGATTTGAACAATAAGTTCACTGAAATATATTTATTAATTTTGGTTCTTACAAAAAATATATCCTATAAAAATATAAAAGCTAAAATGTCTCTTAAAGCTCTGCCCCTTTAATTAGTGCATACTAAATAATTTAACTTTAGCCTACTACTACAACCATATTATTTACCAGCAACATAAAGTGAAACAGAGGCAGAGGTGTCCTGCCACAGTCAGTAACAAATAAACAGAAAACAGTAGTGGTGGTAGATAGACACAAAGCTTCATCAAACATCTGATCCACTGAACAAAGAGCTCCAAAAATCTTGATCCTACACTTCTCTTTTGTAAAGTAAATCTGAACAGCCGATATGGGCATCTACATCAACTATATGATTTGCCTGAGAAGCTGGATAGGACCCAAAAAAAAACAAAAAAAAACAAAACAATTTTGTGTTAAATGAATGTGTGGGAAACACTGGTTTTCATATATAAGGCACACCGGATTATAGGGCGCATTAAAGGAGTCATATTATTTGTATTTTTTTCTAAATGTAAAAGACTTCTTGTGGTCTACATAACATATAATGGTGGTTCTTTGGTCAAAATGTTGCATAGATGATGTTTTACAGATCATCTTCAAGCCGCTTTCTGACAGTCGCTTCCGGATGCGCCGTTTTGTGGGCGGTCTTATTTACGTGGCTCACCTTCGGCAGCGTCTTCTCCCCGTCATCTTTGTTGTAGCGGTGTAGTGTGCAAGGACGGGAGTGGAAGAAGTGTCAAAAGATGGAGCTAACTGTTTTAATGACATTCAGACTTTACTTCAATCAGTAACGTAGCAGCATCTCCTCATCCGGAAACAACAACACCGGAAATGTGTCCCGTGAAAAACCGTCCGGCCGGAACTCTCTAATAACTAAAGTTCCTTGAGTAAATAATGTAAACTCACTACACCGGTATGTTTTAGCGCTTTCATGGCAAGTTTACTGACAGATATAAGTAAGAACTTTACACTACTTTATATTAGAAATGGCAACAGCGGAGGATGAATGTCCCATAACAAGACTACAAAGGCGGATGCGCGCAATTTTTCAGGATTTATGCAGATCTCAAATACAGATCAGCAGGTACCAGAAGGTAAGAAAAGTTGCTTTTGCATAATATTGCGAAACAAAACGCCAGATAATATGTCTTACATTATACACACACCATAATAATACTCCTATGTTGAAGCACATCAAGCGGTGTGGCTTCATAGCTTACCAAAGTCGTACTAAAACATTTTGATGGATTTTTGAGCGCCGTGTGTAATGTTCTATATTTACAAAGGAACATATAAAATGTTGGTGTTGTTTACTTGAGTCATATTGCCATTATAGTGCAAGTCTACACGTATCTCTTATGTTTGACTGCCATCTACTGGTCACACTTATCATTACACCATGTACCAAATAAAATTGCTTCTTGGTCGGTAAGCAAAACCAGAATTATTCCGTACATTAGGCGCACCGGGTTATAAGGTGCACTGTCGCGTTTTGAGGGGGAAAAAAAGGGTTTTAAGTGCGCTTTATAGTCCGGACAATACGGTATTTTGGTGTGTAACAATACGGTCGTGTTTTGCCAGTGAAAAATCCAAACATTGTGCCTTACAAAGACAGTAGTACTGATTGGATCCCCTCCGTGATTTACCCCAACCCCTTTTCCACATGCCACTGGGATTGGATAGATTCCTAACTTATCCCACCCGCCTAAAGATGAAAGTATATATGATTGGATTTCATCTATATCAACATTTTTGTCACGTTTCTTATTCACTGACTAATTTCTCAAATATTTGTGTTAGTTTTTTGCATACATGCATTTTTTTTTTATTAGTTATAATCCCATTTTAGTCAGGGAAGAATAGGTCAGTGACTACATTTTTAGTGAACAAAATTAACATTGCTGTTTCCGAATGTAATTTTTATTTTTTCCTTTCCAACCAGGTGTCCTCCCGATGACAGTGCTGGGCCAAGTCCAGTCCCCAGACCTCGATGACTGGAGCGAGAAGTCGTACCGATTTGAAGGCAAACCATCGAGGTACGACCTGAGCAAATGATATGATTATCGCTGTTAAATGGTTCCGGTCGAAGTAGGAATCATTATTATCAATCAAATATTTTCATTTCAATGCTAATCTCATTATTTGGATGGGTGGCCAACAATGTTCCCTCTAATTTTTCATGTGTGAGCAAACGCAAAAACTCCCTGAGCATTCAGTGGAGCCCATGTGAGCAACATCAGACGTGCACACTGTGGCTACACCAGCAGCACACCTGTCCCAAACCTGACTAAATAACAAGTTACATTTCCATCCATCCATCCATTTGCTACCGCTTGTCCCTTTCGGGGTCGCGGGGGGTGCTGGAGCCTATGTCAGCTGCATTCGGGCGAAAGGCGGGGTACACCCTGGACAAGTCCCCACCTCATCGCAGGGCCAACACAGATAGACAGACAACATTGTCTTATTATTATAATCAAATGACAGCAGTCATTTCCATGAGGAAATAATATATATTAATAATAATATAAGTGTTTTGGCCGACTTACAATGACAATAACAAAAAATATTGTTTTTCATGAACTGTGTACTTGTATTGTTTGTCTGGGTGGAGGTCCTGCTTTGGAAATAATGTGTACCCCTTTCAGACATTGCATTTAGTTCCCATTAAAACATTCACATGTTGCACAATGAGATGTAAGCAGGGGATCATGTGTACATTCCTGCAACTTCCTGTTTGTAAAAAATATATTTGTAATAGTATTTATTTAATATACTAACATCATTTCATGATTAATATTTATAAATTAAGATTCCTAATAAATGACACTAGAATAAGCACACATTTGATTGGTAAATCATAGTGTAACCAGGCCTGGCCCTAACCAATCTGGCACCCTAGGCAAGATTTTAGGTGGCGCCCCCCCACATCGGCAGTGAAGTGTATATACTCACAAGAAACCGAATAGCTTTGTCTTTGACCTTTTTTTTTACTTAAAGAAAGCAAATTAACATATTATATGAGAATGTTATGTTATGGTTATCTTTAACCGAATCACAGCAGTGCTCAAATTAAAAAACAGCATTCCTCTCATGTGATATTGCTTAATTAACATTAATGATGTGCACTTTAACAACTAGGCTTACAACTATACCTAATATATAAAGGGGTGGAAAAGTGACTATTACCTGCAGGGCAAACATTAGCTAACCAGAAGGCAATAACAATGTAAACAAAAAACACCTGCTTAAAAGTTCTAATACAAATGTCCCTGAGGAATGTAAGGTGGGAGTACTGTAATTACCTAACGTTACATTATTATTTTCCATAACAATTTAGCCCCCTCCACAATATTAACCCGACGTTAAAAGAGAACAAGCTATTTATTGATTAGCAATTGCCGAATCATGTAGCATTAGCTTAATGCTACAAAGCCAGGTTACTATCACATTCTGTAACAGACAAATAATTTCATGTAGGCTAACGTTACCTACCTGCTACCTCTGTCTTTTTCTCGTTTCACCTCCTCTTCTTTTCTCTTTTTTCTTCCCTGGGCACCTGACATCTTGTGTTGATTTTTTGACGTGGTGAGTCCAAAAAGAGTCATGATACGGGAAGGGAGGGGGTGCACCGTGCAGGGGGAGGGGGGGCTTAATGTTGTAACAAATAATATTTCTATTGAATAGGCTTTACTTTGCATTTTAATTAACGTGGGATTATTATTTTTTGTATTTAGAAATAATAGTACCAACTTTTATTTATTTTTTATTTTTTTCTCCAACATTTGTGGCACTGGCGTGGCGCCCCCTGATGGACGGCGCCCTTAGCATTTGCCTATACGGCCTATGCCACGGGCCGGCCCTGAGTGTAACGACCTGGAATGACACTTTATGTGTGGTGTTGGAGTTGTCCGACTTTTTGTGTGGCTGTAAACGCATCACTGGCTAAGTGCCATATGTGGATGTGTTGGCGCAAGTGAGAAAGAGCGAGCGGCTGCTGTTGATATAACAAAGTTGCTTTTGGTCTGGTTTGTACTGCAGAAAATGACCACTTTTGCTGGATATCATTTTTTTTTACTAATGTTTTGGTGATGTGTTTATGGCCGACAATAAAGAGTTTCGCTCAGTAAAGTGATGGATGGAATTAATGTCCTCAAAGCGTCTCGACAGACGTTACAATATTTGAACAGTGATGACGAAAACTGTTTTCTCTGTCGTGTCCATCGAAAATTGTTATGCGCTTATTTTTTTATTTGATTTTGTGCGTGGCATAGATTTGCCGTGCGCAGAGGACGCTTTAGCAGTGCGCAATTGCACAGGCGCGCACCTTAGAGGGAACATTGTTGGCCAAATACCTTTGGCAATATAGTGTATATCATAAACAATACATTTTAGATTTAAAATATGCTAAGGGTTTATCAAAAATCGGCTATTGGGCCAAAAAATGTCCAGGCAGGGCTTGCACTTTGACACCCATGCTTCCTTGTATCTGCTGAGATTGTTGGTGTGTGCATAAAGTTTGCATGAGACGTTGTGAAAAATTGTTTTGAGGATGAAACGCTCGCGAGCGGAAAAATGTTTTTTTTTTGGGTTTTTTTTAAGCGCAGCATGAGATAAACAGGGAGAAAAAGGCAAAGTGACAGATTTAAACCAGAGCGGGACAGACATGCAGGGAGGCAGTACAAAGGTGCGCCGTGACAAAGAGAGGAGGAGAGGATCCACGCTATTAATACTTCACAAGCAGATCTAGTGAACGTTTGCACAGACGCGCCGTGAGGGCGCACTTCTTTTATTTGATGAGGCGAGGCTACCAGCGATGACTGTGACGCCCTCGCCTCTAACAAGATGAGGAGCACGGACAATAAGGTGCTCGCTCGCTGCAGGGGAAGGATCCTCCATCCACCCTGCAGCTCCTAACCACTAGTTGACAGATGTGTTATGGTTGTAGGAGGGAGATGACGTCAACACACACCAGGGGGATGTATAGCTCTAAGATTATTTATTATATATAAATAACTAATATATATAATAAAAATAATACGAAACCATACAAACTAAACTAAGGAAATGGAATGTGTGACAAAACCCAAGAGTGAGTGGTGTTAGACTATGTGTGTAGTTAGTTGTGTATTACCGTGATGTTGGATGAGGAAGCAGACAAATCCAAAGGGGGAAAGGCAAAATGGGTCCAGGATCCGCAATACCTCTTGGGGAGAGGCGTCAGAGTCGAGGAGTCGAGAATCAGGAAGCGCGAGGGAGGCAGGGAAGAGTCCAGAGGGAGAACCAGGGAAAAGTGAGACGCACAGCTCACTTTCAAGACCACGGAGGGTACTGCGGGGACGACACGAGAAAATGCACACTGAAAACACGGAGGGGGAAACAGACAAGAAAGCAAGGTTGCATCAAGCATCAGATCATCGCTTACTGTACGCCAACAGAAGATTATATTCCGGCGCGGGATGGCAGGTTGAGCAGGCTTATGAAGGCAGCTCCTTCATCACGGGCAGGTGCGCGGATTTCAGATTGTCTGCAGGCGCGAGGAGGCACGCCCGCAGCAGAGAGAGAGCGCCTGTGGGCGTGGCCCACGGTGCGCTCATCAGGACGCAAAGATAAGGGCCCTTATACCGTCACCCTCAGTGTGACCTGTATGGCTGTTGACCAAGTATGGATTGCATTCACTTGTGTGTGTGAAAAGCCGTAGATATTATGTGACTGGGCCGGCACGCAAAGGCAGTGCCTTTAAGGTTTATTGGCGCTCTGTACTTCTCCCCACGTCCGTGTACACAGCGGCGTTTTAAAAAGTCATAATTTTACTTTTTGAAACCGATACCGATAATTTGGATACCGATAATTTCCGATATTAAACTTTAAAGCATTTATCGGCCGATAATATCGGACATCCCTATATAGTACCGCGATACTAATAAATTATATTCGGTACTACACCGCCTCTAAAAAATACCCCCCGTCGTCGTCACGTCGTGACATTGCTGGTTTACGAGCAGAGGAGCATGTTCGGCAGTGCACAATCACAAAGTACTTGCAAGCAGACACAGCGTGTAGACAGAAAAGGGAGAACGGACGCATTCTGGCTTAAAAACTAACAATAAAGTTGAAGTTATAACACTGAAACACCCTCAGGAAGAGGTGCTTTAAGACATGGCTAGCTAGCGGCTAAAGTCCTTCCGCAGTCTACAGTGTTGTAGCTACTTCTAAATCACTAATCCTTGTCTCCATGGCGACAAATAAAGTAAGTTTCTTACAAGTGTCATCCCTGCAGGACCAGGAATAGCTAAACATGCTTCACTACACACCGTAGCTCACCGGCGTAACAATGTAAACAAACACCATTGGTGGATGTACACCTAACATCCACTGTAATGATACCAAGTACAGGAGCGTATCTAGTCGATACTACTATGATTACATCGATATTTTTTAGCATTACAAATTTTTTAATTTATATTATGTTTATAAACTGCATGTACAGGTGGGATTAAGCCGGAGTACCCGGAGGGAACCCACGCAGTCACGGGGAGAACATGCAAACTCCACACAGAAAGATCGATACCCAAATTTGTGGTATCATCCAAAACTAATGTAAAGTATCAAAAAACAGAAGAATAAGTGATTATTACATTTTAACAGAAGTGTAGATAGAACATGTTAAAACAGAAAGTAAGCAGATATTAACAGTAAATGAACAAGTAGATTAACCTCTTAAGGCCCAAGTTGTTTGTTTACATGCTTTTTTTTATTTCTCTTTGCTATTTTGGCTTATTGGATCCTAATTAGAATAAAAACTAAGAATCATCTTTTGATATGATGTACTTAGTCCATAAGCACACAAACGTGTACTTCATGTGTGACATGCTAATTCTTATTTTTACACTTTTTTTTCCCAAATTCCATTGTATGTTATACTCTTCTGACACCACCAGATGGTAGTGTAAGTGTCCACATAAGCGGCCATAAGACCCCAATTCAGTAGTGTACACAATTTTGAAAATAAGAGCTAAAAGGTGCTGTCCACGCATGTGGCCACTAAGCCTTAATTCGTTTTCTACCACTTGTCCTTAATAATGTTGACAAAATAATAAATGACACAATATGTCAGCAACTAAATTAGGAGCCTTTGTTTGTTTACTTACTACTAAAAGACACGTCTAGTATGTTCACTATTTTATTTAAGGACAAACTTGCAATAAGAAACATATGTTTAATGTACCCTAAGATTTGTTGTTAAAATAAAGCCAATAATGTCATGATCCATGGCCCAAATCATGTTTTTTTCTGTTCTGTTAGTTTTGGACTCCTTTAGTTCCTGTTTTGTGCACCTCTGGGTTTGTTTTTGGTTTCCATGGGGATTAATTGGGTTCACCTGCCTCTGGTTAGTGGTCGGCACGCTCACCTGCTGTCGACCACTAATCAGAGAGCTATTTATACGTGTTGCTCGCCACACTCGGTCTGGCTTCATTGTTTGCTATAGGGAACACGTTATGTTGGTATTTCTTGTTTCCTAGTTTAAGATTCCTGCTCTAAGTTTTAACCTTAGCCTCCCCTGCGATCGGCACGTTTTTTCTTTTGCGTGTTTTCCGTTTTTGGTACGTGTTTGATTGACAAAGATTAAATCATGTTCCTACCCGCACGCCTTGTCCGGAGTGGTCCGTCTGCATCCCGGGAGAAGGAACCCCCGCAGTAAGATGCGACCCAATCGTAACAAATAATGCCATTTTTTGTGGTCACATTTATTTAGAAAAAAGTATCGAAATAAATGTTGGTACCGGTACCAAAATATTGGTATCGGGACAACACTAGTTGGGGAGGTTCCTTCAGCACGGCCATCTTTTTTTAGACGAGGAACTTTGGAATTCCGTCGCAGAACTCACCTCACATAAATAGTTTTGGAACTTTTCTGACACACCTGGTAGACACTAGAGTTCGACCGATATGGTTTCTTCAGGGCCGATACTGATTATTATTTGCCGATACTGATTATTATTTGCAGTACAAGTTATTTTAACTTGAATATTATACGTCAATGTTTAAGTTTTTTTTAGGAAACGTCAGACCGGCGGCGACATCATTTTTAATGCGGCGCTAATATTGTGGTTAAACACCTTTGTTACGTGTGTCTAAGACAGGTGTCAGCAACCCGCCGGTCTTTTCTGCCGCCCTAGTGGCTCCCTGGAGTATTTTTAAAAAAGGATTAGAAATGGAAAAAGATGGGGGGAATAATTTTGACACAAACCTTCCCAACTGTTAGAAAGCCCACTGTTTAATATGTTTGTGTGTATGCTTCACTGATGACAGTATTTGGTGAACATCATTTTGTCCTACTCATTTCGGCAGTTCTTGAACTCACCGTAGTGTGGACTTTGACTCAACAGTTTGTTTACATGTAAAATCTTCCACTCCTTCTTTGTCTCTATCTTGTCCACCAAATGTTTTATGCTGTGCGTGAATGCACAAAGGTGAGCTTTGTTGATGTTATTGACATGTGTGGAGTGCTAATCAGGCATATTTGGTCAGTGCAGGACTGCACGCTAATCAATGCTAACATGCTATTTAGGCTAGCTGTATGTACATATAGCATCATTATGCATTGTTTGTAGGTATATTTGAGCTCATTTAATATCCTTTAATATCCACAAAATGAACTATATGAGGCAATTCCTGAAGGAATTGCGTGTGAATGCTCCATTGTTGAAGTTGTAAAATGTAAATGTAAATGTGGGAATTGTGCAACTTGGAAAAATGTCCCATTCATTTCAATGGGAACATCCTGGAATTTCGGGAAAAGCGGGATTTGAAAAAATAATTGTTATTAGGAAGGAGCATGAATGTCATAAATGAGCTGAATTGGTTGGTGTTGGTCAAGAAATGTTGAAGTAGTAAATGGTTTTAGGAAATTTCGGGAAAATCCGGAATTTTTCTGAAAATGGTAAAAAACTTGAATGGTCTGAATGGTTGGTGTTGGAATTTTTCAAATCGGTTGAGAAAATGTTGAAGTAGTAACATGTTGAATTGAGAAATTGTATTACGGAATTCCTGGAATTTCGGGAAAACCTGGAATTTTTCCAGTTCAAAAAATAACTTTGTTTTTTGTCCTAATTAGGAGGAATGTTTTGACGATTGAAGTGGGTTGAAAAATGTGGGAAGGGTAGTCGCCAGAAAAAAGGGTGGAAATAGGGCTTTGGAAAACCAGGAATTCTGGAAAATACTGGAATTTTTTTTAACTTGGAAAAAGGGTAATTTGAATTTTCAGGATGGTGTAATGTGTTGAAGGTGGAATGGTATGACTCCGTTGAAAAATGTGGAAATGGTGGGAGTTTGAAAAATGGCCAGTTAATTTTGAATGGGAAAAATGTTCTGGAAAACTTGAAATTCTGGGAAATCTGGGGAATTTGGGAAATTTTTCTAGGGAAAGCCCGCGATTCCCGAATAGGCTGAACAGTTTGAAGGTGGAACGGTTTGAATCGGGTGAAAAATGTGGAAGGTAGAGCGCGCCAAAATCTGGAGAAGAAGTTGAATAATAAATAGATGCATTTTGGTGTAGAAAACCAAGCAGGTGTTGGAACACAGAGTGAGGGGGGAAGTTTGCAAATAGAGGGGTTCTTAAATCGAGGTTCCACTGTGCTTGCTGCACGTATGACCATGTCGGTCTCCATGGAAACGCCGCGGGTGGACACGCTTTCCCCGCATGTGAAGTCTTTTAAGTGTAAATGCGGAGACGGCGGTCGGACCGCGGCGGACACATTTTGGCCGCGTTTCAGTCGCAGCTAATGAGTCCATCTGGTGAGCGCTCTGAAGGGCGCGGCGGCGTGCGGATGTTTAACGCTACATGAGCCTGATGGCGCGCGTCCAAGTTTGTATCCGGGGCCGCGTTGCCAAGCTTTCCACATCAAGATCCCATACCCCCGTGTTGGACCGTAGACCACATCTGCTCTGATCTTCTTCTCTGGAAAGGCCTTTCATAAGTCACTCCAGACTCGCCTCGCTATATAACCCACACAAATGTTGCACTTTTTACAAAAAAAATTAAAAATAAAAATCTGAGAGACTTTAGTATTTTATAAAGCTACAGTACTTCTGGGCAAGGTGCCACAGCTTGCCCAAGTCCTTCAATCCAATCCAATACACTTTATTTATATAGCACATTTAAACAACCAAAAATGGTTCCAAAGTGCTGCACAACAATATTAAAAACAATATTCAAATATTATCCTTAGCTCCACCAATGACTGAATAAAAACAAAAATATAATATAATGTAAATAAACATTGATTGATTGATTGATGCCACTCCACAGTGGCAAAGCTCCGGGGGTTGACGAGATCCGTCCAGAAATGCTGAAGGCTCTGGGTGTTGATGGGCTGTCTTGGTTGATACGCCTTTTCAACATTGCGTGGAAGTCTGGGACAGTGCCGAGGGAGTGGCAGACTGGGGTGGTGGTTCCCCTTTTCAAAAAGGGGGACCAGAGGGTGTGTGCTAATTACAGGGGTATCACACTACTCAGCCTCCCTGGGAAAGTTTACGCCAAGGTACTGGAAAGGAGGGTCCGGCCGATAGTCGAACCTCAGATTCAAGAGGAGCAATGTGGATTCCGTCCTGGTCGTGGAACAACTGACCAACTCTTCACGCTTGCGGGAATCCTGGAGAGGGCCTGGGAGTATGCCTATCCAGTCTACATGTGTTTTGTGGATTTGGAGAAGGCGTATGACCGCGTCCCTCGGGAGATCTTGTGGGAGGTGCTGAGGGAGTACGGAGTGAGGGGAACCCTGCTGAGGGCCATCCAATCTCTGTACAACCAAAGCGAGAGTTGTGTCCGGGTGCTTGGATGCAAGTCGGATCCGTTTCCAGTGGGGGTTGGTCTCCGCCAGGGCTGCGCTCTGTCACCTATCCTGTTTGTGATTTTCATGGACAGGATTTCTAGGCGGAGTCGTGGCCATGGCGGAGAGGGTATACGTCTCGGGGGGCTAAAGGTTGCGTCACTGCTGTTTGCAGATGATGTGGTCCTGATGGCACCTTCGGTTCGTGACCTTCAGCTCTCACTGGATCGGTTCGCAGCCGAGTGTTCAGCGGCTGGAATGAGGATTAGCATCTCCAAATCTGAGGCCATGGTTCTCAGCAGGAAACCGATGGTTTGTACAGTCCGGGTAGGGGACAGGACTCTGTCCCAGGTGGAGGAGTTTAAGTATCTCGGGGTCTTGTTCACGAGTGAGGGAAAGATGGAGAAGGAAATCAGCCGGAGAATCGGAGCAGCTGGGGCAGTATTGCAGTCTCTCTGCCGCACTGTTGTGACGAAACGGGAGCTGAGCCAGAAGGCAAAGCTCTCGGTCTACCGAGCTATCTACATTCCTACTCTCACCTATGGTCATGAAGTGTGGGTAATGACCGAAAGAATAAGATCGCGGATACAAGCGGCCGAAATGAGTTTCCTCAGAAGGGTGGCTGGCATCTCCCTTAGAGATAGGGTGAGAAGTGCAGTCACCCGAGAGAGACTCGGAGTAGAGCCGCTGCTCCTTCGCTTGGAAAGGAGCCAGCTTAGGTGGTTCGGGCATCTCGTGCGGATGCCTCACGAGCGTCTCCCTAGGGAGGTCCTGGTTGCACGTCCCACTGGGAGGAGGCCCCCCGGCAGGCCAAGGACCAGATGGGGGGATTACATCTCCTCTCTGGCCTGGGAACGCTTTGGGATTCCCCAGGAGGAAGTCGCAAATGTTGCTCTGGAGAGGGAAGTCTGGGGGTCTTTGCTGGAGCTGCTGTCCCCGCGACCCGATTCCGGATAAGCGGTTGAAGATGGATGGATGGATGGATGATTGATTGATTGAAAAATAAATAAATATAAAAACGATATAAAAATAAATATGATTAAAAACAATGAATACAAATCTAAATTTAAAAACACAGAGGACCACACAACTCACGCAGTGTTAAAAGCCAGAGAATAAAAGTGGGTCTTCAATCAATCAATCAATCAATTTTTATTTATATAGCCCTAAATCACAAGTGTCTCAAAGGGCTGTCATTATCGGACATCTCTAATTTATACCTATCATTATTTGTAATATTACTTTTTGGTACAGATTTACTTTAGAAAAGAGAAGTGTTGGATACTTCTCTTGTTGCCTTATTTGTGTTTGACTTTATTAAATGTTTGGGTAGAATTTTATTCAACAAAAAAAAATGTTCTAAAATTGATTTTGAATCGAATCGTTAACACCAAGAATCGAATCGAAACGTGTGATGTCCTAAGACTCACAGCCCTATGTTGATAAATAAATGGGGAACGCTGATTGGTTTGTTGCCAGTGGGAGAAAACTAGAATAGAAGAATAGAATAGAATGGACTTTATTGTCATTATATTTGCGTATAACGAGATTAAGGACTCCAACTTAAAGGCCTACTGAAAGCCACTACTACCGACCACGCAGTCTGATAGTTTATATATCAATGATGAAATCTTAACATTGCAACACATGCCAATACGGCCGGGTTAACTTATAAAGTGCAATTTTAAATTTCCCGCTAAACTTCCGGTTGAAAAAGCCTTTGGAGGATGACGTATGCGCGTGACGTAGCCAGGGGATCAGAGGTATGGCTTCCCCATTGAATACAATACAAAAAAGCTCTGTTTTCATTTCATAATTCCACAGTATTCTGGACATCTGTGTTGGTGAATCTTTTGCAATTTGTTTAATGAACAATGGAGATTGCAAAGAAGAAAGTTGTAGGTGGGATCAGTGTATTAGCGGCTGGCTGTAGCAACACAACAAGAAGGACTTACTTGGATAGCAGACGCGCCAGCCGATGCTAGCCTCCAACCACATCTGTGTTGGGGTGAAGTCCATCGTCGCGCCGTCGATCGCTGGAACGCAGGTGAGCACGGGTGTTGATGAGCAGATGAGGGCTGGCTGGCGTAGGTGGAGCGCTAATGTTTTTATCATAGCTCTGTGAGGTCCGGTTGCTAAGTTGCTAAGTTAGACTTAGCATCGTTAGCAACAGCATTGTTGAGCTTTGCCAGGCTGAGAATTATTAACCGTGTAGTTACATGTCCATGGTTTAATAGTATTGTTGATCTTCTGTCTATCCTTCCAGTCAGGGATTTATTTATTTTGTTTCTATCTGCATTTGAGACAGATGCTATCACGTCAGCTCATGCTAAAGAGCTTCGTCGATGTATTGTCGTGGAGATAAAAGTCACTGTGAATGTCCATTTCGCGTTCTAGACTCTCATTTTCAAGAGGATATAGTATCCGAGGTGGTTTAAAATACAAATCCGTGATCCACAATAGAAAAAGGAGAGAGTGTGGAATCCAATGAGCCAGCTTGTACATAAGTTACGGTCAGAGCGAAAAAAGATATGTATTTCACTGCATTCTAGTCCGTCACTCTAACGTTCCTCATCCACGAATCTTTCATCCTCGCTCAAATTAATGGGGTAATCGTCGCTTTCTCGGTCCGAATAGCTCTAGCTGCGTTGAAAACAATAGGAAAATATGAGGAAGTGAACAACTGACAACGTCACGCTACTTCCGGTAGGGGCAAGGCTTTTTTTTATCAGAGACCAAAAGTTGCGAAATTTATCGACGTTGTTCTATTCTAAATCCTTTCAGCAAAAATATGGCAATATCGCGAAATGATCAAATATGACACAAAGAATGGATCTGCTATCCCCGTTTAAATAAAAAAATGTAATTTCAGTAGGCCTTTAAGGTACGGTAATGGGAACAAATATGGGGTAAAAATAAATTATAAAAGAGGTAATAAAGAAAAAAACTAAGAATTGAAATAAACAAACTACTATACAATAAAAAATAATAAGCAATCCTGTACAATCTACAAAACACTATACAAATACAAAATACTGTACAATAAACAAAACACTATACAAATACAAAATACTGTACAATATACAAAACACTATACAAATATAAAATACTGTACAATATACAGAAGAAGACAAGAGTACCGGAGTAATAAATAACAACAGTAATAGTGTAGTTTTTTTGTACTTTTTAAAAGGAGAACTGTCACAGCTTAGTCTGCCAGCTAATTAAAGGTCGTGTACTTGCAGGTTGTTCGGTCTCAACCACAGCTCCGGTCAGCTGAGCATCAGGGAGGGGGCGCCGCCGGGCTCGTACCGCCTCCAGGTGCGCGTGTCCGACCCCGCCTGGCCGGACGTCACATCCACGGCGCAGGTGGACGTGGTGGAGCTGCCGCAGGACGCTTTGGACAACGCTGCCTCCGTCCGCCTCCGCAGTAAGTCGACGAGGTAGCCATGGTAACACTGTCACATCCTCGACTAGATGTCTGTCGGCTTCAGCGGCCGACAGCGAGGTATGACGGGAAAGAAGGTGCGCGTTCTTACCGCTCTCCTCCGACAGACGTGACGCTGGAGGACTTCTTCGCCGCTCCAGGAGGGGAGGAGAGTCGCTTCTCACGTCTGGGTCGGACGCTGGCGCGCCTCCTGGGGACGGCGGCGGAGAACGTGCACGTCTTCTCCGCCCGCGAGCGGGGACGGGAGCTGAGCGTGTGGTTCGCCGCCCACGGCTCGCCGTACTACAAGGCCGAGAAGCTGCACGGCTACGTGGCGGCCAACAAAGCCCAGGTGAGGACGAGGCGCACGTGAACACCTGTGCTTTGACACGTCCAGAGACGTCATGCAAGGATGTCAACACAACACACGAGCATTGCACTTTAGAAACACTTAACGCAATGTCAAGCATTTAACCCTCACACACACACAGCAGTTGGACTTTTAAGTGAGGACCGTAAGTGCATGTTCTTGTCACCACACACACACACACACACACACACACACACACACACACACACACACACACACACACACACACACACACACATGAATACTTGAGATCCTTTCAAAGCCTGAAAGCAGCTTGTTGCTTGACCCTGACTCATAATGACATGCAATCATATGCTGTACATAAATAAACATACATGTACATACACAGTACATACATTCACACATAAATGCACAAACACGGGTAAGAAATGACAAAACACAAAACCAGTGAAGTTGGCACGTTGTGTAAATGGTAAATAAAAACAGAATACAATGATTTGCAAATCCTTTTCAAGTTATATTCAATTGAATAGACTGCAAAGACAAGATATTTAATGTTTACACTGACAAACTTTGTTTTTTTTTGTGCAAATAATCATTAACTTAGAATTTATTGGCAGCAACACATTGCAAAAAAGTTGTCACAGGGGCATTTTTACCACTGTGTTACATGGCCTTTCCTTTTAACAACACTCAGTAAAGGTTTGGGAACTGAGGAGACCAAATTTTTTAAGCTTTTCAGGTGGAATTCTTTCCCATTCTTGCTTGATGTACAGCTTAAGTCAGGGGTCGGCAACCCAAAATGTTGAAAGAGCCATATTGGACCAAAAATACAAAAACAAATCTGTCTGGAGCCGCAAAAAATTAAAAGCCATATTACATACAGATAGTGTCATGAGATATAAATTGAATTAAGATGACTTAAAGGAAACTAAATGACCTCAAATATAGCTACAAATGAGGCATACTGCTGCAATATGTACATATAGCTAGCCTAAATAGCATGTTAGCATCGATTAGCTTGCAGTCATGCACTGACCAAATATGTCTGATTAGCACTCCACACAAGTCAATAACATCAACAAAACTCACCTTTGTGCCTTCACGCACAACGTTAAAGGTTTGGTGGACAGAGTGAGACGGAAAAAGAAGTGGCATAAAACACGTCCTAGAAAGTCGGAGAAAGTTATACTTGTAAACAAACTACGGTGAGTTCACGGACCGCCAAAATGAGTAGGACAAAACGGCGCTCGCCAAATACTCGAATCAGTGAAGCATGTTTAATATAAACAGTGTGCTTTATAACAATTAGGGAGTTTTGCGTCATGTTAAAACATATTAAAACAAAAACTTTTTTTTTTTCCTCATCTTTTTCCATTTTTCATACATTTTTAAAAAAGCTCCTGAGAGCCACTAGGGCGGCGCTAAAGTGCCGCATGCGGCTCTAGAGCCGCGGGTTGCCGACCCCTGGCTTAAGTTGTTCAACAGTCCGGTGGTCTCCGTTGTGGTATTTTAGGCTTCATAATGCGCCACACATTTTCAATGGGAGACAGGTCTGGACTACAGGCAGGCCAGTCTAGTACCCGCACTCTTTTACTATGAAGCCACGCTGTTGTAACACGTGGCTTGGCATTGTCTTGCTGAAATAAGCAGGGGCGTCCATGATAACGTTACTTTAATGGCAACATATGTTGCTCCAAAACCTGTATGTACCTTTCAGCCTTAATAGTGCCTTCACAGATGTGTAAGTTACTCATGTCTTGGGCACTAATACACCCCCATACCATCACAGATGCTGGCTTTTCCACTTTGCGCCTATAACGATCCGGACGGTTCGACGTCCACAGTTTCCAAAAAAATTTGAAATGTGGACTCGTCAGACCGCAGGACACTTTTCCACTTTGCATCAGTCCGTCTTAGGTGAGCTTGGGCCCAGCGAAGCCGGCGGCGTTTCTGGGTGTTGTTGATAAATGGCGTTCGCTTTGCATAGTAGAGTTTTAACTTGCACTTGCAGATGTAGCGACCAACTGTAGTTACTGACAGTGGTTTTCTGAAGTGTTCCTGAGCCCATGCGGTGATATCCTTTACACGCTGACGTCGCTTTTTGATGCAGTACCGCCAGAGGGATCAAAGGTCACAGGCGTTCAATGTTGGTTTTCAGCCTTGCTGCTTACGTGCAGTGATTTCTCCAGATTCTCTGAACCTTTTGATGATATTACGGACCGTAGATGGTGAAATCCCTAAATTCCTTGCAATAGCTGGTTGAGAAATTGACAATTTGCTCACGCATTTGTTGTGACCCTCGCCCCATCCTTGTTTGTGAATGACTGAGCATTTCATGGAAGCTGCTTTTATACCCAATCATGGGTTCGAACATTAAATATCTTGTCTTTGCAGTCTATTCAATTGAAAATAATGTAAATCTGTCGAAATCGTCGAGACGTCATCACTCGGAGGGCGCGAGTCGACACCGCCACTCGCATCAACATCGCGGGTGTTAAGTCTGGGAATAATTCCTCCTATTTTCTGTTGAAAATATGAACGCCTTGCTCGTTTTGCAAAGCAGTTCTTGCTTTTTATGACATTATATCTGCGATACGGGAACATAAAAAGCGGAGGAATGTCGGACATCAGGAAGATACGGTCTCAACTCGTTCAGATTGTTAGCTTGTGTACCTTACTCGCTAAATAAATGATTGAAATATCATTTTAGCCAAAGTCCGCCAGCTACACTTCGTCTAAATCATTTCATTTAGTATTTCGGTATAGCTCGGTTGGTAGAGTGGCCGTGCCAGCAACTTGAGGGTTCCAGGTTCGATCCCCGCTTCTGCCATCCTAGTCACTGGCCTGTGTGGGCAAGACACTTTACCCACCTGCTCCCAGTGCCACCCACACTGGTTTAAAAATGTAACTTAGATATACAATGTAAAGCGCTTTGAGTCACTAGAGAAAAGCGCTATATAAATATAATTCACTTCACTTCAAGTATTTTTTAAAGCAGGGTCAATTTGCAATGCAATGAAGAAAGGCACAATAAGAAACTCAATCGCACACATATAATACGATTAAACTTACAATCTATTAGATACCTAAAATGTTAAGAAGTAATCAATGATACAATTATATGCATATAGTCTATAACAGTGCTAAAAATGCAAAGAGTTAATCAGTAATCAATAATAATTCAATGTGCAGCTTTTGAAACATATCGTCACAAAATGCTTGTTTCGTTTCTAGCAAGTTAGTTTTGTTGTTTTAACGTTTGTTGTTATCGCTGCTATTTTGACTGTCCTTTCTTACATTAAAAATATGCCCATTTTATTTTGCACAAAAGGACAAAAGTCCAATAGCTTTTTTTTTTTTTTTTCTAACAGCCTATTGAGCTGCGTAAGTACAGTATGAACTCGAAAATTTCCGCCGAAATTTTTAGAGATGTCCGATAATCCAATTTTGTCCAACTCTTAATTACAGATTCCGATATCAACCGATACCGATATATACAGTCGTGGAATTAACACAATATTATGCCTAATTTTGTTGTGATGCCCCGCTGGATGCATTAAACAATGTAACAAGGCTTTCCAAAATAAATCAACTGAAGGTATGGAAAAGAATGCCAACATGGCACTGCCATATTTATTATCGAAGTCACTAAGTGCATTATTTTTCTTTAACATGCCTCAAAACAGCAGCTTGGAATTTGGGATATGCTCTCCCTGAGAGAGCATGAGGAGGTTGCGGTGGGCGGGGTTTGTAGGGGTTAGCGGGGGGTGTATATTGTAGCGTCCCGGAAGAGTTAGTGCTGCAAGGGGTTCTGGGTATTTGTTTTGTTGTGTTTATGTTGTGTTACGGTGCGGATGTTCTCCCGAAATGTGTTTGTCATTCTTGTTTGGTGTGGGTTCACAGTGTGGCGCATATTTGTAACAGTGTTAAAGTTGTTTATACGGTCACCCTCAGTGTGACCTGTATGGCTGTTGACCAAGTGTGCTTTGCATTCACTTGTGTGTGTGAAAAGCCGTGGATATCATGTGATTGGGCCGCCACGCAAAGGCAGTGCCTTTAAGGTTAATTGGCGCTCTGTACTTCTCCCTACTTCCGTGCACACAGCGGCGTTTTAAAAAGTCATACATTTTACTTTTTGAAACCGATACCGATCATTTCCGATATTACATTTTAAAGCATTTATCGGCCGATAACATCGACAGTCCGATATTATCGGACATCTATAGTTTACAGTATAGACATTATTAGAAAAAATACCCAGATATTGTATATATATATATATATCCATCCATCCCGCTCTGGCTCAGGATCAGCAGGCTATCCAGACCATAGCATGATTGATGAATATTCGTCGGCATCAAGGATCCTCGGGAAGTGATCGCAAGATCACCTCCCGAGGACCTCTCCACCGTTCACACTTAAAAAAGAAGAAGAAAGTCACAGGGCTTGATCAGATGCAAAAAAATACAAAATAAAAAGTCACAACAAAAAAAAGCAAGTAACGTGCATCTTTGTTGTAGTTGTCATTAAAACATTTGGAGCTGTTGGAATCGCCATGTCAAATCGCTAATGTTAATCGGTAGCATGTCAATAGCAAAGACAGTGTATATTAGCATCAAGCTAGCGCATTTTTTTTTCAAAGTAGAGCCTTCCTTTACTTACTTTGGGGGGGACGTTGAAAATTGCAACATTACCGAGAGGTAGTTTGGCTGAGTCCGCTCTCAGTGCTGCTGGAGTGATCGCCAAGTGCCAAAGTGCACATACCAGCAAACGGTGATGTACATGGCTGTCAGGTTCTAACACTGATGACATCTATTAAAGGCCTACTGAAATGATTTTTTTTTATTTAAACGGGGATAGCAGGTCCATTCTATGTGTCATACTTGATCATTTCGCGATATTGCCATATTTTTGCTGAAAGGATTTAGTAGAGAACATCGACGATAAAGTTCGCAACTTTTGGTCGCTGATAAAAAAAAGCCTTGCCTGTACCGGAAGTAGCGTGACGTCACAGGTTGTGGAGCGCCTCACATCTGCACATTGTTTACAATCATTCCCACCAGCAGCGAGAGCGATTCGGACCGAGAAAGCGACGATTACCCCATTAATTTGAGCGAGGATGAAAGATTCGTGGATGAGGAAAGTGAGAGTGAAGAATTAGAGTGCAGTGCAGGACGTAACTTAGGTACAAGGGCTCATTGGATTCCACACTTTCTCCTTTTTCTATTGTGGATCACGGATTTGTATTTTAAACCACCTCGGATACTATATCCTCTTGAAAATGAGAGTCGAGAACGCGAAATGGACATTCACAGTGACTTTTATCTCCACGACAATACATCAGCGAAGCACTTTAGCTACGGAGCTAACGTGATAGCATCGTGCTTAACTGCAGATCGAAACAGAAGAAATAAGCCCCTGACTGGAAGGATAGACAGAAGATCAACAATACTACTATTACTTCTACTATCAGGAGACACCGAACCAAACCCTGGACCTGTAACCACACGGTTAATGCTGTCCCGCCTAGCAATGCTGTTGCTAACGACACCATTGAAGCTAACTTAGCTACGGAACCTCGACAGAGCTATGCTAAAAACATTAGCTCTCCACCTACGCCAGCCCTCATCTGCTCATCACCACCCGTGCTCACCTGCGTTCCAGCGATCGACGGCGCAACGGAGGACTTCACCACGATCATCGGTGCGGTCGGCGGCCCGCAGACGGAGGAAGTCAACCCAGACACCAGTGAGGACAGCGGCGCGGCGGCGGACGGCGTTGTTGCTGTAGCCAGCCGCTAATACACCGATCCCACCTACAGCTTTCTTCTTTGCTGTCTTCATTGTTCAGTAAACAAATTGCAAAAGATTAACCAATACAGATGTCCAGAATACTGTGGAATTTTGCAATGAAAACAGACGACTTAAGCTGGCCACGGTGCTGTTCCAAAATGTCTGCTACAATCCGTGACGTCACATGCAAACGTCATCATACCGAGACGTTTTCAGCCGGATATTTCCCGGGAAATTTAAAATTGCACTTTATAAGTTAACCCAGCCGTATTGGCATGTGTTGCAATGTTAAGATTTCATCATTGATATACAAACTATCAGACTGCGTGGTCGGTGGTAGTGGGTTTCAGTAGGCCTTTAAACAAGACAAGAAGCAAAGAATCAAACAGAGACAGAATTACATTTGGCTCAATTTGAGGAGAAGTGTCTGGTCCGTACTCTTGTACAGTCTCCAGCACGCTGATTGCACGCCTCCTTCTTTTATTTGGACCTTCCCTGACCACATGGCCACAGCTGTTTCTAAGGGACGAGGGTCGTAAACAGTTCACAGAAAAGGTCGGTTCAAAAAAGAGGTCGTAAAAAAGTTCAAAAAGAGGTTCGTAAAACAGTTCAAAAAGAGGTCGTAAAAGAGTTCAAAAAGAGGTTCATAAAACAGTTAAAAAAAGAGGTCGTCTGGAACTTGGGCAGATCCTGCCTTCTCTCCGCTTTGTAGTTCTTGGGTTAAAACAATATCTTTCTGTTGATTACAATACATGAAAGAAACAGAAACACCTTCATGTTGCTTTTCATCCTACACAGTGGAGTTTTACAAGCCTTCTTGGTAGGTTCAAAGGCAGCTTTTGTTCTTCTCGCTGGGAACTCATTTGTGATAACTTACCGGTAGATAAAATTATTCTAACAATTGCATCATTGGATTTCACGTGAATCAGTGCTCGGTGGGATTTTTTTTGATGCCAAAACAAAGTACTGGATTCTCTACCCGTCTCTAATCTTGTCCTTGCTTTGTGTCTCTTTCCCCCCCTCCAGCTGGAAGCCATATTGGGCGTGTCCATCTCCCAGGTGGGCGTTGACGACTGTCCCCACACGGACTGCGGCCACGCCGGCGGCTGCACCACCGAAGTGTCGTTCGGTCAGACCCCGGCGCCTCTCAGCTCGGGTAACGTCTCTCTGGTTTCCCTGCCGGCCAGAACGTCGGCGCGTTGCGGCTGTCGGGGTCGAGAGGCGACCCACCTGCTTTGCTCCGCCTACTCGACTAACCCCTGCCTCAACGGCGGCACGTGCCAGGATGGACCACTAGGATACAGGTCGGTGGGAGTGCTCGTTTTGAAAAGCGATCCGGTGCTGAAACGCGATGTCCGTTTGTCAGCTGTAAGTGTCCGCCGATGTTCAACGGGCCCGAGTGCCAGCAGACCAAACACAGCTTTGGTGGGCGGGGCTATGCGTGGTTCCCTCCCCTCAGGCCGTGCTTCCAGAGCCACATCTCTCTGGAGTTCCTCACAGAGTCACCCGACGGGCTGCTTCTTTACGACGGGCCACTCGGCACCGCTCAGCCCGGCGAGCCCGACGACTTCCTTTCCATCGGTGAGTCCAGAAACACACCACTTCCTCTTTCTTTGACACTCCTTATTTCAGCCACTCCCAAACACAGAGAAACTGAAATCTAAGTAAGATTGAATATCTCAAATAAGGGTGATATTTGCTTATTTTCTGTCTGATAAGATAATTCTTCTCACTAAGCAGATTTTATGTTAGTTTGTGGAAGCATTGCGCTTCCGGGTTCTTCGGACCACCAATCATCGACATGCCAGGCTCTTCCAGGTTTACAATAGTGTTTTATTTTACAATAAAACGTGCAAAGTCTTTTGGGGTGCTTTTCAGCAGTTGTCTTTTCTACCAATTGAGCACACGAATGGTTTCTCTCCAGTGTGTCGTCCACCACCAACTCCCCTCTCCTTCCCGGCTGCTCCCTTTAACAGAGCGACAGGTGATTAGGTAAGCACGCCCAGCTGGGCCATCTAAGCACCTGTCGCTGATCTCGAAGCCGGTCCTGGCACACCCCGCTTAGCTGCAGGTCCGCAAGCCACGCCCCCTTCCACAGTGTTTTACTTGTTTTAAGGGTTTTGGTCCTAAATGATCTCAGTAAGATATTACAGCTTGTTGCTGAGATATTATGAACTATATTGAGTAAAACATGCTTCAAACTAGAATATCAGCTGTGTCATCAACACTCACAAGTAGAGATGTCCGATAATGGCTTTTTTGCCGATATTCCGATATTGTCCAACTCTTAATTACCGATTCCGATATCAACCGATACCGATATATACAGTTGTGGAATTAACACATTGCTATGCCTCATTTTGTTGTGATGCCCCGCTGGATGCATTAAACAATGTAACAAGGTTTTCCAAAATAAATCAACTCAAGTTATGGAAAAAAAAATGCCAACATGGCACTGCCATATTTATTATTGAAGTCACAAAGTGCTTTTTTTTTTTTTAACATGCCTCAAAACAGCAGCTTGGAATTTGGGACATGCTCCCCCTGAGAGAGCATGAGAAGGTTGAGGTGGGCGAGGTTGAGTTGGGGGGGGGGTGTATATTGTAGCGTCCCGGAAGAGTTAGTGCTGCAAGGGTTTCTGGGTATTTGTTCTGTTGTGTTTATGTTGTGTTACGGTCAGAGGTGGGTAGTAACGCGCTACATTTACTCCGTTACATCTACTTGAGTAACTTTTGGGATAAATTGTACTTCTAAGAGTACCGTATTTCCTTGAATAGCCGCAGGGGCGCTAATTAATTTAAAACCTCCTGTCACTCCGGCGTTTACCAGAAGCCTGCGGGATGGCCATGCATGCGCTAATTATTTTAAAACCTCTTCTCACTCCGGCGTTTACCAAAAGGAATGCGGTAAATTTAGGCGTGCGCTTTGAGTGTGATGTAAGCATACCGGTACCATCATGAAAAGCACATTTAATTAAAAAAAAACGTTATTATGGTCTTACCTGTACTTATAAATGGAGTCCATTTGCAGCTCCTTCTGACCAAAAGCATCGATAACTTGTTTATAGAAGTCTTCCTTATTTTCTTTCTTCAGTTTTAAAAGTCTCTCTGTCTCGATGGAGATATTCCTTTAATTATTACCTCCTGCTTCGATTGAAAGTCCAGTTTAGAAAACTGTTTTATTTTAGATACCGGTATGTAATCCTCCATGTTAAAAGTTCAGGCGAGAGGAAAAAAAAGACGATCTGTTACTGCTTGTTGTCACTTCTTCTGCAGTACCGGTAGTCGCAACAAGGATCACTAGCGCCCTCTACCACCAGGAGGCGGGAGTCATTTAATGACTCATATTTGACACACGCAGCTACGGTATATTAATAAAACATAGCTGCTTACTGTTCTTTTTAGCATACCGTACCGGTATTCAATAGCTTGTACCTTAAATCCTATTGAATAGCTCTTAATCTTTTTTCCTTTGTGCGATTGCAAACTACTGAAATCAGCTTCCTCCATTTTGAAAATGAGCATAGGTAAATCGTCACTCGTGACGTAACGAGTTTGACCCGGCGGAAGTTCTAGACATATGCTAAATATTTTGCGAAACGAGTTTGACCCGGCGAAAATTCTAGACATGCGGTAATAAAATTAATATTTTGCGAAACTAATTTGATCCTGCGTTAATCCTGAACCGGCGATAAGGCCAAGCATGCGTTAATTATTTTGCGAAACGAGTTTGACCCGGCTGTAATTCTAAACGTGCGAATACTATATTCCCTGCGCCAATTCAAGGAAATACGGTAGTTTTAATGCAACATACTTTTACTTTTACTTGAGTATATTTATAGAGAAGAAACGCTACTTTTACTCCGCTCCATTTATCTACATTCAGCTCGCTACTCGCTACTGATTTTTATCGATCTGTTAATGCACGCTTTGTTTGTTTTGGTTGGTCAGACAGACCTTCAAAGTAGGATCTATCGCATGCCTGCGTTTCACCAATCAAATACAGTCACTGGTGACGTTTGATTCCGTTTCACCAATCAAACAGAGCCAGGCGGTCACATGATTAACAAGCTTGAGCTTACATGAACTCAACATCAAATTTGAGGAAGCACATCGCGGTAAGTAACCTTAGTAGATATTTTGGCTGTCACCGTAGGCTGATGTTAGCGTCCTTGCTATGAATCACTGTCAAATGTACATCGTGTGGGGACATTTATTAACGCACTGCAGCCTCATAGACACGCACAGTCGCACACACACACACGCGCATGCATAGAAACACCAATCAGAAGTGCACAGTGTGTTCCCAGTTTAGTTAGTTTAGTCTTTATTTGAAGGGACAACGCACAGAAACATTAAGCTCAAAGACAGATATGTTCTGTACCAGATTATAGCTAAATAGCTACTTTCCCTCTGCAGTCCCTGGCTACCTAAATTAAAGGGATACAAAAATCATGCAATAAAATGGTGACGATAAAATTATACACAAGTATTAAGAAAAAAGTCATAAAATGCCCTTTCATGGATACATACTTAATATACAATACAACCACACCTCATTTACATCATCACACAAAGACAATACATGCTCTTGTTCACATCTGTCATCATTTGTAAAAACAACCTTGATTTTAACAGACACACCTCACAATTTACAACAAAAATGCTCTCATGGATAAATATAATACACATTAAGTTGACACGTCAAACAAGGTGCTCACCTTAGTGACCCTGTGAGCAGCTTTGATTGCTCCAAAGCCACGTGCAACCCACACCTATCAGTTTATGGTTTGCGTAAAGGCTAACTTGTTATTTTCCTTTGTAATCTCTGCCAACTGAGCCTACGGTGCTGTTAAGTTATTGTGGCTCAATTTGCCTTAAAGGCCTACTGAAAGCCACTACTACCGACCACGCAGTCTGATAGTTTATATATCAATGATGAAATCTTAACATTGCAACACATGCCAATACGGGCGGGTTAACTTATAAAGTGCAATTTTAAATTTCCCGCGAAACTTCCGGTTGAAAACGTCTATGTATGATGACGTATGCGCGTGATGTCAATGGTTGAAACGGAAGTATTCGGACCCCATTGGATCCAATACAAAAAGCTCTGATTTCATCGCAAAATTCCACAGTATTCTGGACATCTGTGTTGGTGAATCTTTTGCAATTTGTCTAATGAACAATGGACACTGCAAAGAAGAAAGCTGTAGGTGGGAATTGGTGTATTAGCGGCGGACTACAGCAACACAACCAGGAGGACTTTGAGATGGATAGCAGAAGCGCTATCCGATGCTAGCCGCCGACCGCATCTATGATCGGGTGAAGTCCTTCGTCGATCGCTGGAACGCAGGTGAGCACAGGTGTTGATGAGCAGATGAGGGCTGGTGTAGGTGGAGCGCTAATGTTTTTATCATAGCTCTGACGAGGTCCCGTAGCTAAGTTAGCTTCAATGGCGTCGTTAGCAACAGTATTGTTAAGCTTCGCCAGGCTGGAAAGAATTAACCGTGTATTTACATGTCCATGGTTTAATAGTATTGTTGATTTTCCGTCTATCCTTCCAGTCAGGGGTTTATTTCTTTTGTTTCTATCTGCATTTAAGCCCGATGCTATCACGTTAGCTCCGTAGCTAAAGAGCTTCGCCGATGTATTATCGTGGAGATAAAAGTCACTGTGATATACAAGTACAACCCATTTATCATTTATAATGTCCATTTCGCGTTCTCGACTCTCATTTTCAAGAGGATATAGTATCCGAGGTGGTTTGAAATACAAATCCGTGATCCACAATAGAAAAAGGAGAAAGTGTGGAATCCAATGAGCCCTTGTACCTAAGTTACGGTCAGAGCGAAAAAAGATACGTCCTGCACTGCATTCTAGTCCTTCACTCTCACATTCCTCATCCACGAATCTTTCACTTGCTCAAATTAATGGGGTAATCGTCGCTTTCTCTGTCCGAATCGCTCTCGCTGCTGGTGTAAACAATGGGGAAATGTGAGGAGCCTTTCAACCTGTGACGTCACGCTACTTCCGGTACAGGAAAGGCTTTTTTATCAGCGACCAAAACTTTATCGTCAATGTTCTATACTAAATCCTTTCAGCAAAAATATGGCAATATCGCGAAATGATCAAGTATGACACATAGAATGGATCTGCTATCCCCGTTTAAATTTTAAAAAATCATTTCAGTAGGCCTTTAATTTGTTTATGTTAATGTATTATTATTTAATATACACTACCGTTCAAAAGTTTGGGGTCACACTGAAATGTCCTTATTTTCAATGAAGATAACTTTAAACTAGTCTTAACTTTAAAGAAATACACTCTATACATTGCTAATGTGGTAAATGACTATTCTAGCTGCAAATGTCTGGTTTTTGGTGCAATATCTACATAGGTGTATAGAGGCCCATTTCCAGCAACTATCACTCCAGTGTTCTAATGGTACAATGTGTTTGCTCATTGGCTCAGAAGGCTAATTGATGATTAGAAAACCCTTGTGCAATCATTTTCACACGTCTGAAAAATGTTTAACTCGTTACAGAAGCTACAAAACTGACCTTCCTTTGAGCAGATTGAGTTTCTGGAGCATCACATTTGTGGGGTCAATTAAATGCTCAAAATGGCCAGAAAAAGAGAACTTTCATCTGAAACTCGACAATCTATTCTTGTTCTTAGAAACGAAGGCTATTCCACAAAATTGTTTGGGCAACCCCAAACTTTTGAACGGTAGTGTATATTATTGTTTTAGGTGCTTAAGAGATATTCCTGGCTCTGAATTTGCTCATGTTTTTGTGCATTATTTGTTGCCGTCATCATTAAACGAACACGTTACTCATCAGTTACTCAGTACTTGAGTAGTTTTTTCACAACACACTTCTTACTTTAACTCAAGTAAATATTTGGGTGACTACTCCTTACTTTTACTTGAGTAATACATCTCTAAAGTAACAGTACTCTTACTTGAGTACAATTTCTGGCTACTCTACCCACCTCTGGTTACGGTGCGGATGTTCTCCCGAAATGTGTTTGTCATTCTTGTTTGGTGTGGGTTCACAGTGTGGCGCATATTTGTAACAGTGTTCAAGTTGTTTATACGGCCACCCTCAGTGTGACCTGTATGGCTGTTGACCAAGTATGCCTTGCATTCACTTGTGTGTGTGAAAGGACGTAGATATTATGTGATTGGGCCGGCACGCAAAGGCAGTGCCTTTTAAGGTTTATTGGCGCTCTGTACTTCTCCCTACGTCCGTGTACACAGCGGCGTTTTAAAAAGTCATAAATTTTACTTTTTGAAACCGATACCGATAATTTCCGATATTACATTTTAAAGCATTTGCCGGCCGATAATATCGGACATCTCTTACAATTACTATGTCATCAGATGTGCGATGGGAAATGATTCCATTCAGATGCATACTCAGCCATGAATATGTGCATGTGATTTTTTTTTTTTTAACAAAAAGTGAATTTACAGTGTGTGGTCAGAATGTTCAAATCTGGCGTTTGCTAGTATTTCCAAGGTCTGAGCGCTGGTGGAAGTTAGTTGAGACTTGGATTTGTGCTTTAAATGCCACAAACAAACATGCTGATCCTATTGTTCCGTCCAACAATCAGAGCCAATCAATGCAAGCTGTCAGCAGACAAAGAGCATCACGGGGCGTTAATGTCAGCTCCCGGCGGTCCTGATGTGGCGTTATAGGATCAGCCCGCCCGTGGCCTTTCAGACACGCCTTGCATAATCTCCTGGCATTAAAGTTACGTCATTGTCCAGCCCGCCGGCTGCCGTGGCGTCGTTCAGCGAGGGGAAAATCAAAGATGGCTGCTTCATTGATCACGGCCCGGCTTTTGTCATTAATGCGTTCGATAACGTTGGCGGGGGCTACACGCGCGATGGCTCATCCGACACGCACGGCGGATGAGAGGATGTTGAAGGGAGCACGTTTGCACCAAAGAATTGACTACTAATGAACTTTTTAATGGGGTTTCTCAGCTGACACCGCAACAAAATGATCAATTAGCACACACATGCTAACTTCTACAAAAAAAGCGGGGGGTGTATATTGTAGCGTCCCGGAAGAGTTAGTGCTGCAAGGGGTTCTGGGTATTTGTTCTGTTGTGTTTGTGTTGTGTTACGGTGCGGATGTTCTCCCGAAATGTGTTTGTCATTCTTGTTTGGTGTGGGTTCACAGTGTGGCGCATATTTGTAACAGTGTTAAAGTTGTTTATACGGCCACCCTCAGTGTGACCTGTATGGCTGTTGACCAAGTATGCTTGCATTCACTTCTGTGTGTGTGAAAAGCCGTAGATATTATGTGATCGGGCCGACACGCAAAGGCAGTGTCTTTAAGGTTTATTGGCGCTCTGTACTTCTCCCTACGTCCGTGTACCACTCATACATTTTACTTTTTGAAACCGATGCCGATAATTTCCGATATTACATTTTAAAGCATTTATCGGCCGATAATATCGGCAGTCCGATATAATCGGACATCTCTAGTAATAACGCTATGAAAGACGGAGCAGCACTTCTACTTCCGGTTGAAAGCCCTAAATGGGAAGGACTCTGCAGCACCTGCAGTGAGCGAACTTGTCCATAATGGCACCATAGCACAAACATTAAAACACATTTTCAGTGTTTTTGCTCGTTTTGTTTTTTTAACTATTTGCATTATGGCCACCGGCGAAGAAAAATATGTCAAGTAGCAGCACCGTTTTATAAGCCGAAGGGTTCAAAGTGTAGGGAAAAAAGTAGCGACTTATAGGCCAGAATTTACGCTTTACATTTCAAAGCATGTATCGGCCGATAATATCGGACATCTCTACTTTTAACCGCTATTCATTTGGTCAAAGTCCCCAGGAGGAGTTTTGTAAAGTACGACCCCTTTTTTTGGCCTAGAAATAGCTGACGGAAACCAATTTGGCCGACTTCCTGTTTGTTTTCAAATATGGCTTCTTGAGACTTGTATGTGCGTCTTGTCATTTGATTTGATTTGATTTTTATTAAGGATCCCCATTAGCTGGTTGCCTCAACAACCCACTAGTCTTCCTGGGGTCCACGTCTTGTCATAACGGGCGTCTTCAGCAATTTTTGTGACGTTACATAAAACTGGGGACAGGAGCAAATTTGTTTTATTTTTTTTTTTCAAGAGGGGCACTAGATAGTCCATTTTGAAATTTGAATTTAAATGTAAAACATGTTTCGCCGGACCAGACGCGCATGCAAAAAGTGGTTAGTTTTCGTGCGTGTTAAGGGCCGCAAAAATTTGATCGAAGTGGGAAAAAAATAACGTACGGAGCAATTACCATAGGGCTCAATCAAACAACCAAAAGGCAAAAAAAAACATTAAAAACACAGAGCTCCTGCGACCAGCAGCATCTTAGGAGGAAAAAAAGGTTACATCTGGACATATTGTTTGGTGTCATTTCCTGGCTCTCTTCAGTTAGCAATGTGTTGATGACTGCCCCCTAGTGGCCGATCAATTCAGCCACGTTCACCTTTTCCATCCAGAGTTGAAGAACGGCATTCCGGTTCTGAACGTGAACCACGGCTCTGGGACGTTGACCCTGCAGCTGCCGCCTGCGTCCAACGTCGCCGACCGCCGCTGGCATCGCCTCGACATCACCAGCGATGGGAAGGTCGGGTGACATTCACTACTTTATTGATCTTATTTTGCTGATGTATCACTTCTGGGTATATTTGTATATTCCATTTAATACAAATTATGATGATTGTGACACATTTGATTTGGGGACCACATTGGGCTAAAAAAATTTGGTCTATACATATATGTATATATATATATATATATATATATATATATATATATATATATATATATATATATATATATATATATATATATATATATATATATATATATATATATATATATATATATATATGTGTGTAAATATATATATATATATATATATATATATATATATATATATATATATATATATATATGTGTGTAAATATATATATATGTGTATATATATATATATGTGTATATGTGTATATATATATATATATATATACAGTATATATATATATATATACATACATATATATATATGTGTATATATATATGTATATATATATTTACAGTCGTGGTCAATCATTGGTACTTTAACTTAACTTTAACTTTACACATACAAACTGTAGCACACAAAAAAGCACATTTAATAAAAAAAACTTTATTATGGTCTTACCTTTACTTATAAATGAAGTCCATGCGCCGCTGTTGTGCTGGATTAATGCACCCCCTGACGGGAGTGTTATATCAAGTAAAGCCCACACTTAAACTTTCCACGTGCAAGATTGAATCTATTTAAAAAAGTTATTTAATAAGAAGCCAAAAAGTGCGAAAACAATAATGTTCGTGTTGGAGGAGTTGTGAATGAATGAAATATGAAGTCCGTGCTGCAGTCTGCAGGTGTACCTAATGTTGTGGCCCTGCAGTCATTCGCAACTCCTCCAACACGAACATTATTGTTTTTGCACTTTTTGGCTTCTTATTAAATAACTTTTTTAAATAGATTCAATCTTGCACGTGGAAAGTTTAAGTGTGGGCTTTAGTTGATATAACACTCCCGTCAGGGGGTGCATTCTACGGCGGGGGTGCATTCTCTACCACCAGGAGGCGGGATTACTGCGAGCCTCAGCCAGTGCGTCTTCGCAGCAGTTTTATGATTGCTCAGCACAAGAAATACTTACACACATACAGTTGTTGACAAGATACACTGTACATTATATACCTCAGCTAACTAAACTATGGAAATGTATAATATAATTCATATAGCAATACGGTCTCACTGCACAGCAGGCCAGCAGTTAGCCGAGTCTGCAATCCATGTTGAGGCACAACGCAGTGACGGGCTTCAAAAATAATAATAATAATAGATTTTATTTGTAAAAAGCACTTTACATTGAGTAAACAACCTCAAAGTGCTAGAGTGTATTAAAAAAATAAAAATACAAAGATAATACAAAATAAAAACTAGAACAGCCAAATAGCTAGAACTAGTATGCATACATCTAAAAAAAAAGGCTTTTTTAAAAATAAGGGTTTTTAAACCTTTTTTAAAAACATCCACAGTCTGTGGTGCCCTCAGGTGGTCAGGGAGAGCGTTCCACAGACTTGGAGTATTAAAAAAATAAAAATACAAAGATAATAAAAACTAGAACAGCGGCATAGCTCGGTTGGTAGAGTGGCCGTCCCAGCAACTTGAGGGTTCCAGGTTCGATCCCCGCTTCCGCCATCCTAGTCACTGCCGTTGTGTCCTAGGGCAAGACACTTTACCCACCTGCTCCCAGTGCCACCCACACTGGTTTAAATGTAATTTAGTTTTACTATGTAAAGCGCTTTGAGTCACTAGAGAAAAGCGCTATATAAATATAATTCACTTCACTTCACTTCACAACAGCCAAATAGCTAGAACTAGTATGGATGTATCTAAAAAAAAAAAAAAAAAATGGCTTTTTTAAAAAGAAGAGTTTTTAAGCCTTTTTTAAAAGCATCCACAGTCTGTGGTGCCCTCAGGTGGTCAGGGACTGGGAGCGGTGGAGCAGAAAGCCCGGTCTCCCATTGTTCGTAGCTTTATCCTCGGAGGTTGGAGGAGGTTAGCCTGTCCGGAGCATAGGTGTCGAGTGGAGGATTTGGGGGTGAGTAGTTCTTTGAGGTAGAGGGGGGCATTACCATGGAGGCACTGGTGGGTTAGTAGGGAGACTTTGTATTCAATCCTGAGTGAAACAGGAAGCCAGTGAAGGGATTTGAGAATTGGTGCGATATGGTCATATTTCCGCACTCTCATCAGGATCCTAGCAGCACTATTCTGGATGTATTGCAGCTTCTGGATTTGCGTTGTGAGACAGGAGGTCATAATGTGTGTGTTTGTGTGTGTGTGCAGGCTGTGCAGCTGGTCCTGGACCAGTGTTTGGGGGCGCCAGTGAGCGAGCTGGAGGGACTCAGCGGAGATCTCCACGAGCCAAACGAGTCCAGCTGCAGAGTTGCAGGAGAGACGCCCGGCAACGAGAGGTGGGAAGTGACTCACTGCTGCCTCTGGAGGAGCAATTTGCCATTGCAACATTAGTTTCCCTCTTATCGACCCTTCCTTTTCCTCTCCTAAGGTATCTAAACGTGTATCAGCCTCTTCAGCTGGGCGGCGTAAAGGAGGCGTCTACTCGCCGGCGTTACCAGAGCTTCTCAGGCTGCATCCGCAACCTGGCGGCGGACAGCGAGGTGAGCGGCTGATGACATGCTGTTGTCACGGCGACAAAAGTCATTTATTCACTTTCGCCATGACGACGCTCCCGAGGTGTTCCAGCGCTGATTACCAGCGTGTGTCGCCCTCAGGTGTACGACCTGGCGTCGCCCGGCGAGAGCGTGGACAGCAGCCCCGGGTGCAAGGTGACCGACGGCGTGTGCGTGACGGCGGGCGGGCCCTCCTGCGGCGCCCACGCTTCCTGCCTTGCCGACTGGGGCGCCTTCAGCTGCGAGTGTCACCCTGGGTACAGCGGACACAAGTGTGACTCAGGTGTGTGTGTGTGTGTTCTTAAAGGGAAACTGCACTTTTTGGGGGATTTTGCTTGTCATTCAAAAACCTCTGTGGGGGGGGGGCGTGGCCTGCGGACCTGCAGCGAAGCGGGGTGTGCCAGGACCGGCTTCGAGATCAGCGACAGCTGCGTAGATGACCCACCTGGGAGTGTTTGTCTGATCACCTGTCGCTCTGTTAAAGGCAGCAGTCGGGAAGGGGAGGGGGAGTTGTTGATGGTGGAGAGCAAACACGAGAACGAGCGAGAGCGAGACGGAGACATAAACTGATGGCTGAAAAGCGACAGGAAGAACATTTATTGAAAAATAAAACATTGTTCACAAAGATAAACGAGGCTGTGATGTCCGTCCTTGGTGGTCTGAAGAACCCGGAGGAGCAAAGACCTCCACAATTTATTTAATTTTTTTTTTTTTTTTTTCAATAAATGTTCTTCCTGTTGCTTTTCAGCCATCAGTTTATGTCTCCGTCTCGCTCTCACTCTCGTTCGTGCTCATTCTCCTGTTCCACCATCTACTCAACTCCTCCTCCCCTTCCCGACTGCTGCCTTTAACAGAGCGACAGGTGATCAGACAAACACTCCCAGGTGGGTCATCTACGCACCTGTCGCTGATCTCGAAGCCGGTCCTGGCACACCCCGCTTCGCTGCAGGTCCGCAGGCCACGCCCCCCCCCCCTCCCCCACAACGCCATTTTTTTCATTTTCGTTTTATTAGTATATTTCAGGGGTCCCCAAACTTTTTGACTCCGGGGCTGCATTGGGGTAAAACTTGGCTGGGGGCGGCGCTATATATATATATATATATATATATATATATATATATATATATATATATATATATATATATATATATATATATATATATATATATATATATATGTATGTGTGTGTGTGTGCGTGTGCGTGTGTGTGTGTGTTTGTATATATATAAGTGTGTATATATATGGAGATGAAGTAGTCTTGTGATTTTTTCCCACACATACATATATATGTATATATATGTATGTATATGTGTATATATACATATGTATATGTGTGTATATATATATATATGTATATATATATATATATATGTGTATATATATATATATATACATATATATATACAGTATATGTATATGTGTGTATATATATACTGTATATATATATGTATATGTGTGTGTATATATATATTTATACGTGTGTGTATATATATATATATATATATATGTACATTTGTGTATATATATATATGTATATATATGTGTGTATATATATATATATACAGTATATGTATATGTGTGTGTGTATATATATATTTATACGTGTGTGTATATATATATATATATATTTTATATGTACATTTGTGTATATATATATATATGTATATATATGTGTGTATATATATATATATATATATACAGTATATGTATATGTGTGTATGTATATACTGTATATATATATGTATATGTGTGTGTATATATATATTTATATGTGTGTATATATATATATATATATATATATGTACATTTGTGTGTATATATATATATATATATATTTATATATATATATATATATGTATATATATATATAAGTATATGTGTGTATATATATACAGTATATATATATATATTATATGTATATGTAAATGTGTATATGTGTGTGTGTATATATGTATATGTATATGTCCATGTATATATATATATATATGTATTCATACATATATATTCCTCGCGCACTAATTGACATAAGGAGCGCACTTGCTGCATGTCACGTTATCGATGGTAAAATGCATTTTTAGACAATATGATTTGCCTGAGTGGCTAGAAGACGGTAGAAAATGGACAAGTAAGGACACATTTTAAAAAAAATAATAATACAAAAAAATATATATATATTTTTTTTTTTTAACTTGGGACTTCCCGCGGGCCGAATTTTGGACGCTGGGGGGCCGTATCCGGCCCACGGGCCGTAGTTTAGGGACCCCTGGTTTATTTGACCAACATAGCTGTAAATGCGCAAGTTTTAGCGACAAAGCTAGTTTCCCGCCATAGTGACTGTATTCAAACTATCTACCAGGCTCCCGAAGATCTGTCGGCCAGGAGAAACCACCCATGAGGCAATCCTTCACAGCTAATTTTAAGCATACGGCGGAGTATTAATTTCACAGACGCATCACATTGTTTGCTCCTCCCTTTAACAACAACAACAGTACTAAACATGGAAGACTTCACGAGGGACAACAAAGACTACTTTAGGACAAAAGATGATCCGGAAACTTATATTTTGAGCCTGAGTATAAGGAGGATGATCTACAAGTTTTAGAAGCTGAATTCTAATCCTCCCAAAATGTTTAAAAAAAAAAAACTTCCCGGTTTATGTTCACAACCTTCTACTATCCAGGTGAGAGACATGATTTATAATCAAGAATTAACTTTCACCAACTCAGAGGCGATGCAGCAGCTCGCCGGCTCAATATGTCAATATAAGCTAGTTAGATCACGGCACCACTGAAAATAGTTAAGTTAAAGTTAAGTGTGGCAAAATTATTCTCTGCATTTGACCCATCACCCTTGATCACCCCCTGGGAGGTGAGGGGAGCGGTGAGCAGCAGCGGAGGCCGCGCCCGGGAATCATTTTGGTGATTTAACCCCCAATTCCAACCCTTGATGCTGAGTGCCAAGCAGGGAGGTAATGAGTCCCATTTTTATAGTCTTTGGTATGACTCGGCCGGGGTTTGAACTCACAACCTACCGATCTCAGGGCGGACACTCTAACCACTAGATAGTATTACAATAACAATATCGCTAATACTTGGTTAAACTAATGTAAAAACTTTGTGTTACATTAAGTGCCCGGTGAGAAGCAAAAGCTGTCTTTGAAACCTACCAAGAAGAAGGCTTGTAAAACTCCACTGTGGAAGGGGGGAAGCAACATGAAGGTGTTTCTGTTTCTTTCGTGTATTGTAATCAACAGAAAGATATTGTTTTAACCCAAGGACTACAAAGCAGAGAGAAGGCAGGATCTGCCCAAGTTCCAGACGACCTTTTTGAACTCTTTTACGACCTTTTCTGTGAACTGTTTACGACCCTCGTCCCTTAGAAACAGCCGTGGCCATGTGGTGAAGGAAGGTCCAAATAAAAGAAGGAGGCGTGCAATCTTTTGGCCGAGCGTGCTGGAGACTGTATAAGAGTACAGACCAGACGTTTCTCCTCAAATTGAGCCAAATTTAATTTTGTCTCTGTTTGATTCTTTGCTTCTTGTCTTGTTTAATAGATGTCATCAGTGTTTGAACCTGACATAAATGGAGTATTGTTGGCAGATTTTGGACGTTTTTTAGAGGGCTTTATGGGCTTTCATTAGCTGGATTGTTAGTCACCTCAGACTAGCCGTATTTTACGACTTAGAATGCTTAAAAAAAAGAAAGATATATGCGTTCTTGTCTCACATAAAGATTGTGAATGATAGGCAAACTTCCACAAAAAAAAAGGTGCAGTTCCTCTTTAAACTTGCAATCCAGAGCGCAGACCACATCCTGACTAAATCCATGTGCGTCCATTCAGTAGTTCCAGAATTCTCTTTGGACTCAAACAGCGCGCTGAGGTTCCACCTTCGAGGAGGCAGCAACAGCCGCCGCACCAACATCCAGATGCTCCTGCGCACCAGGGCCACCTCGGGCACCCTGCTCTCTGTGACGTCCCGGGAGGCCAACAAGTACATCGTGCTGGAGGTGAGCCGCCCCCTGACCCTCCCGTACGCCCAAGTATGAGCATAAGAAGTATGTTCAAGTTAGGGCTGGATTAATCCAAGTTTGATTTCGATTTTGGCTTCTCACTATCATAAAAATATGACAGTTAAAAAAACAACGAATTGTCTGCATGCTAATCCCCGAATTTGCGACGTTTGAGTGAAAACAATACCACGTCTACTAGAACTTTGGGACGTCATTATGGTTACTACTTTTTATTTGACACAGGTATGCCTAATCAATAATGCGTAAACTCACCAAAAAAAGTAAGGCAGTAATAAAAATGAAGTAATACACTGCAAAAACTGAAATCTAAGTAAGATTAAATATCTCAAATAAGAGTGATATTTGCTTATTTTCTGTCTGATATGATAATTCCTCTCACTAAGCAGATTTTATGTTAGAGTGTTTTACTTGTTTTAAGGGTTTTGGTCCTAAATGATCTCAGTAAGATATTACAGCTTGTTGCTGAGATTTGATGACCTATATTGAGTAAAACATGCTTAAAACTAGAATATCAACTGTTGCAAAGCTGTGTCATCAACACTCACGAGTATAAAACTACTTTTTTAAAGTAATGATTTCTTATTTCAAGCATGTAGAAAAAAAAAAATCATGACTTTGACACAATTGTGTCTCATAATTAAAACAGATGACAGCCAAATGGACTTTGCTGTTTTATTTTCAATGAAACAATAGAAAATACGTACTCATATAGTAGTAAAGTTAATATTTAAACATTTCACATGTGACATTTCAAACTATTTTGAACAGAAATAGTTCATGCACATTCAGGTAAATTCTTCAAATTTACAATAGAGAAAAATTAGGCTGGGGTCAGGCTTTATATATATATGTATATATATTTATATTCCTCGCGCACTAATTGACTGAAAGAGCACGCCCTTGGCGCGATGATGTCATGTTATCCATGGAAAAATGCATTTTTAGACAATATGATTTGCCTGAGCGGCTAGTAGACCCCGAGAGTAACACGCGGTTGCCTTGTTGCCTTTCCATTAAGAAAAATAAACTAGTTTTTAGTATAAGTTTGCAGGTTTCAAGAAATGTAATGCCGAGCGCATGTCATGATGTCAAGATAATGGCACTAGCATTTACTTCATTTAAGAATATTTTTCAACATATTGAGAAAAAAGGTCTCTCTTTTTTTTTTTTCCTACCAAGAAAAATGCACTTTATGTTAGTGAGAATATACTTATTTTAAGGTATTTTTGGGTTCATTGAGGTTAGCTAATTTTACTTGTTTAGGAAAGTCTTGACAAGCCAAATTTTCTTGTTCTATTGGCAGATAATTTTGCTCAGTTCAAATAAAATACCCCTCATTTTTGTATTTTTTTTTTCTTGTTTTTGAACACTGACTTTTTGCAGTGTATACATTACTAATTAAACGGAATCCGCTGGTAAAAACGCAGAATATCAAAGAAATTGGCGTAAATATGAGTGAAATGTTGTCATTTGGGCTGCAACAACTAATCGATTAAAATCGATTATAAAAATAGTTGGCGATTAATTTAGTCATCGATTCGTTGGATCTATGCTATGCGCATGCGCAGAGGCTACTTTTTAATAAACCTTTATTTATAAACTGCAACATGTACAAACAGCTGAGAAACAATAATCAAAATAAGTATGGTGCCAATATGCTGTTTTTTTTCCAATAAAATACTGGAAAGGATAGAAATGTAGTTTGTCTCTTTTATCCGATTATTAATCGAAGTAATAATCGAAAGATTAATCGATTATCAAATTAGTTGTTAGTTGCAGCCCTAGTTGTCATTGTGAGGAGAAGGAACATTTATTTGGGAAAATAATGAGTCCGGTAGTGCTCATTCATCCCCGAAACACTTCCTGTGGACAAGGACACTTGAAACAGGAAGGGTAAAGCTTGCCAGAACACCCACAACTAGAGATGTCCGATAATATCGGCCTGCCGATATTATCGTATCGGGTTTTTTGTATCGATATCGGGGTTTTTGTTTTTTGTTTTTTTGTTTTTTATTAAATCAACATAAAAAACACAAGATACACTTACAATTAGTGCACCAACCCCAAAAACCTCCCTCCCCCATTTACACTCATTCACACAAAAGGGTTGTTTCTTTCTGTTATTAATATTCTGGTTCCTACATTATATATCAATATATATCAATACAGTCTGCAAGGGATACAGTCCGTAAGCACACATGATTGTTCGTGCTGCTGCTCCACTAATAGTACTAACCTTTAACAGTTCATTTTACTCATTTTCATTCATTACTAGTTTCTATGTAACTGTTTTTATATTGTTTTACTTTCTTTTTTATTCAAGAAAATGTTTTTAATTGATTTATTTTATTTTATTTTATTATTATTTTTTTAAAAGAACCTTATCTTCACCGTACCTGGTTGTCCAAATTAGGCATAATAATGTGTTAATTCCACGACTGTATTTATCGGTATCGGTTGATATCGGTATCGGTAATTAAGAGTTGGACAATATCGGAATATCCGATATCGGCAAAAAGCCATTATCGGACATCCATACCCACAACACATCTCATCTGCTTGTGTTGTTGTGAACGACATCATGCATGTAAAGACCAATGTACAAACAGCAGTCGCAACTTGAGAGGCTCGCTCTTTATTTATTTTTTTAAAACAGCCTCAAATCATCTCCAGCACACTTCCCCCCCACCCCCTTCACAATAACAGCCCTTTTATTTATTTGTTTATTTATTTATTTATTTTCTCCCTTTATCTCTCCTTTCAGCCTGTCTGTCTCTGGCCTTGTATGGGTTTGTGTGTGTGTGTGTGTGTGTGTGTGTGTGTGTGTGTGTGTGTGTGTGTGTGTGTGTGTGTGTGTGTGTGTGTGTGTGTGTGTGTGTGTGTGTGTGTGTGTGTGTGTGTGTGTGTGTGTGTGTGTGTGTGTGTGTGTGAATGTGTCTGTTTTTGTCCTCTTACTTGTTGTATGTTTGTGCCATATGTCCCTTGTTGGTTTGACCTGAGTGGGGTTGGTTTGGGTTTTAAGGGAAAGGTGTGAAGAATTTACTGACTTTAAAATTGTACTGTTTTCGACTTGCACTTTTTTCTGCCTATTTGAAAATGTCAATAAAAAGAGTTGGATTAAATCACTTAAACATATTATCATGCTTTTGACTTATAATATTGGTCATAATTCTCCAAACTTGTACACATAAACGTGAGGATTTTGGCATTTTATTAAATGTTATTCATGGCACAAAAAGCACACCCTCTCGAGTGGTAAAATAAGTCTAAAAGGTAAAACACTGAATTTAAAAAAAAATTAAACAGAAAAGCGGAATTGTATTGTTTATTATGTTGCCATTGTTATTTTAATTTATTGTTGTTTTTGATTGATTGATTGATTGAGAAGTTTATTGACATCTTTAAAGAATTGAATCCATGTAATTAGAGATGTCCGATAATGGCTTTTTTGCCGATATCCGATATTCCGATATTGTCCAACTCTTAATTACCGATACCGATATCAACCGATACCGATATATACAGTCGTAAAATTAACACATTATTATGTCTAATTTTGTTGTGATGCCCCGCTGGATGCATTAAACCAGGGGTCACCAACGCGGTGCCCGCTGGCACCAGGTCGCCCGTAAGGACCAGATGAGTCGCCCGCGGGCCTGTTCTAAAAAATAAAAAAAAATTTAAAAAATTTTTTTTTTTTAATTACATTTTTTTTTTTTTTTTAAATTAAATTAAATTAAATCTACATAGAAAAACACAAGATACACTTTCAATCAGTGCATCAACCCAAACATCCTCCCCCATGCACACTCATCCACTCACACAAAAGGGGTTATTTCTTTCTGCTACCAATATTCTGGTTCCCACAACATAGACAACACATCTGCAAGGGACACAGTCCCTGAAGCACACATGATTGTATAGGCTGCTGGTCCACTAACATTTTCATTAATTACTATTTTTTATGTAATTATTTTTATATTGTTTTACTTTCTTTTTTATCCAAGAAAATGTTTTTTATTTATTTATCTTATTTTATTTTATTTTTAAAAAAAGGGCCTTATCTTCAACAGACCAGGTTGTCAATGAAATTAGATTTGTTTAAAGGGTTTTTTAAACCAGGCCCAGTCCAGATAATGTCCAAGTCGGACTCAGCAACACACACCTTCATTCATGTACACAGAAAAAAATTAGGGAACACAACAGATTGCATATAATTTATAAACAAAATTACATTTTCAAAATAAGCATTTATGTACAGTCCAGATTATGTCCAGGTCACTCAAATTAGGAAACACAACAACAGATATCATATAATCTATAAACATAATTATACTTTCAAAATAAGCCTTTGAGGACTTCTCATCTTTTTTTTTATGTTTTTTGGCATCATTATGGTTTTCAACCATGTAACTTTCTAAAGTTAGAAAATACTGAATAAATGTTTTAAAGAAAGTAATACTAAGTGAATATCTGTTTTTGGCCTTAAAAATAAACATTTTACAGAGTACTATAATTAAATTGACTAAATCATGATTGTCAATGAACTCTCCTAAAGTAACAGAAACCACATTAAGCTTCATAAACAAACCAATCCTTAAACACATTTTTTCAACTTCCACCCAAAACAAAGACACAATATGACAATACCAAAACAAATGCAGGGTGGATTCAGGCTCCTGATAACAAAATCGGCAATCATCTGACTCTGTCATATTCCATCATTTTAACATTTTCCCTGTGGGTAAGAAGTTATAAATAATTTTAAATTGAAAATAATGATTTTGCACATCGATAGTGGTTTTATAGATTAGTTTGAATATGGCATCCCATGGCAACGGGCAGTCAAAAAAGTCCTCCCATTTTCCATTTGTGTTGTATGAGGCAGCCTTCAAAGATTTCTTTATTAAATAAAAATTATATATTTTTCTATTTATTTTAGTTCCTTTTTGCCAACTAGAATTTCTTATTAGAGGTTTACAAACTAATAATTTAGTAGTTCCATAATTAATTATTTGTTTCCATCTTTTCCCAATTACTCCAGTTAGTTGATAAAATGAAAAGCTTGAGCAAGCATCACCATACATAGCTCTAAATTCATCATACTTCATAATTTTACCATTCTCATTGATAATATCATTGACAAAAATGATTCCTCTTTCAAACATATTTTTCCAAAAGAAAGGCTTTCCATCTATTACAATATTAGAGTTCATCCATATTAACTGCTGCAAAATATTGTCTCTTTTTTCTGGCACATAAAATTGAAAACACCACTATGAGTGGATTGTTTCCTTTATGAACCCCGCCATGTTTCCCAGCAGACTCTCTGGGAGGGGATCACTTGGAAAAAAGGATACCATTTCTTTTGATACAGTACATGTTTTTTGTCCAACAGGACATTTGTGTACCACTCAATGTTTAAATACATCTTTGGAACAATTGATGCTTTTAAAGACAGACACATAGCTTCAAGGTTGAGAAGTTTCAGGCCCCCATATTCATACTCTTTGTACAAAACCTTTCAAACACAGAACACGCCTCACTGATGCACATCTGCAAGACTCACTCAGAGTTGCAGTGTCAAGTTACACACCAGAGTACAACACACTAGTTAACAGCATGCAATGCCAGGCTTCCCACTAACTGACAAAGAAACAGATAACAGATTTGGTGTCCAGTTCAAAGTGTGACATGATTTAAAAATTTGAGAGTTTACTTTTGTATTTTACATGAGTTATTATTTGTACAAACATGGTGCAAAGTAATTCATGATTTGTTAAAAAATGTTAGTGGCTAGCTAGTTAAAATGGGATATTGTGATTTCACAAGACTGTCTTAGAAGTGATCATTTGAAAATGTTCAATTTGAAAAATGTGCACTTAGAGAAAATATAAAAATAAAGTGTTGCATATTGATATTTATCTGTTTCTATATATATTTATTGTGAGAAATCATTAAGATGATCAGTGTTTCCACAAAGATAAATATCATTAATTATTCATAATAACAGAGTTAAAGGTAAATTGAGCAAATTGGCTACTTCTGGCAATTTATTTAAGTGTGTATCTAACTGGTAGCCCTTCGCATTAATCAGTACCCAAGAAGTAGCCCTTGGTTTCAAAAAGGTTGGTGACCCCTGCATTAAACAATGTAACAAGGTTTTCCAAAATAAATCAACTCAAGTTATGGAAAAAAATGCCAACATGGCACTGCCATATTTATTATTGAAGTCATAAAGTGCTTCTTTTTTTTTTTAACGTGCCTCAAAACAGCAGCTTGGAAATTGGGACATGCTCTCCCTGAGAGAGCATGAGGAGGTTGAGGTGGGCGGGTTTGGGGGGGCGGGGTTGAGGTGGGGGTAGGGGGGTGTATATTGTAGCGTCCCGGAAGAGTTAGTGCTGCAAGGGGTTCTGGGTATTTGTTCTGTTGTGTTTATGTTGTGTTACGGTGCGGATGTTCTCCCGAAATGTGTTTGTCATTCTTGTTTGGCGTGGGTTCACAGTGTGGCGCATATTTGTAACAGTGTTAAAGTTGTTTATACGTCACCCTCAGTGTGACCTGTATGGCTGTTGACCAAGTATGCCTTGCATTCACTTGTGTGTGTCAAACGCCGTAGATATTATGTGATTGGGCCGGCACGTAAAGGCAGTGCCTTTAAGGTTTATTGGGTGGAGCCTATCTCAGCTGCATTCGGGCGGAAGGCGGGGTACACCCTGGACAAGTCGCCACCTCATCACGGGGCCAACACAGATAGACAGACAACATTCACAATAGATATAATTAATGAATATATAAATTAATATTAACTGAAAATAATCGTGATTATTATTTTTGCCATGATAGTCCAGCCCACGTTGAAATACAGGAAGTGACGATGATGTCATCTTCTAGATCGCAGAGGGCCACCTGGCGGTTCGGGCCAACCTCGGCGACGGTGCCCACGCGGCGAGACTCCCGGGTCAGCGTGTGGACATCGGCCAGTGGGTCCTCGTCAGCCTCAGTCGCCACGACAACCTCTTCACCCTGCAACTGGAGCAGGGCGGAGGAGCCCGGGAGGTCCATGCCCGCCTGGGGGGCCGCAGGGAGCTGGTGGTGGACCCGGCCAGCATCACGGTGGGCGACGGACCCGACGGCCGGGACGAGGTCGACTTTCAGGGTGAGGGACCGTGTCCGTCAACACGGCGATGTACCACGTGGCGTGAAACTAATGCCAACTCGGCGTCGCCGCCTCCAGGTTGCATGCGGGACGTTCGCTTCAACGGGCGCCCGCTCCCTCTGGACGGGAAGAGCAGCGACCTCGTGACCGTACTGGAGAGGCGGGGCGTCACTTTTGGCTGCTTTACCGACGCCTGCCGAGCGCAACCCTGCCGGAGTCCGCTGCGGTGTGTCGACCTGTGGAGGAAACACCAGTGCAGGTCAACACACACACACTTATACACACTAGGGTTGTACGGTATACCGCTACCATTAAAGTACCGTGGTTTTGATTAATTAAAAACTGCACTCTAAGGACTATGAAAAGTACCAGAGTGCGTACAAGCAGAAACAGTGTGGAGAGGAAGAATGGAAAAAAAACAGCAACTCTACTGGTTAATAAAGAAGCGCAATATGGAGGTCTTTGGGCTTCAAAACTAATGACGAAGGTGACACTTTGAGCAAATTCCTTAAACAAACAACAAATTTAGCTGAACTGCACCAATTTTGTCAAGAGGAGTGGTCAAAGATTCAAGCAGAAGCTTGTGGATGGCTACCAAAAGCGCCTTATTGCGGTGAAACTTGCCAATGGACATGTAAGCAAATATTAACATTGCTGCCAGGTTCAAACACTGCTGACATTTATTAAACAGACAAGAAGCAAGGAATTAAACAGAGACAGAATTCAATTCATGAATGAATGAATGAAATAAGTTTATTTCGGTCATTTAATCAACCATCAACCATTTTGTGCACTGCAAAAAGTCAGTGTTCAAAAACAAGAAAAAAATATGTAAAAATGAGGGGTATTTTATTTGAACTAAGCAAAATTATCTGCCAATAGAACAAGAACATTTGGCTTGTCAAGAGTTTCCAAAACAAGTAAAATTAGCTAACCTCAATGAACCCCAAAAATACCTTAAAATAAGTATATTCTCACTAATAACAAGTGCACTTTTCTTGGTAGAAAAAAAAGAGACCTTTTTGCTCAATATGTTGAAAAATATTCTTAAATGAAGTAAATGCTAGTGCCATTTTCTTGACATAATGATATGCGCTCGGCATCATGATTTTTTTTTTTCATGCTTGAAGTAAGAAATTATTACTTTAAAAAGGTAGTTTTATACTTGATGACACAGCTTTGCAACACTTGATATTCTGGTTTCAAGCATGTTTTACTCAATATAGGTCATCAAATCTCAGCAACAAGCTGTAATATCTTACTGAGATCATTTAGGACCAAAACCCTTAAAACAAGTAAAACACTCTAACATAAAATCTGCTTAGTGAGAAGAATTATCTTACTAGACAGAAAATAGGCAAATATCACCCTTATTTGAGATATTTAATCTTACTTAGATTTCTGTTTTTGCAGTGTGTGACCAGTTTAACAGTACAGATTAGACATATTTAACAATCATACACATTTACACACAAAAAGAAAAGAATGACCGAAAAAGGAATAGGCTGAAGTCAAAGCTTATATTTGCCTATCCTATACATTCACTGAAAATTAGATTGCCTGGAACATCAAAGTTAAAAAAAAAAATCAATGGGATGAAAGTAATTGTTACTATAATTTTCAATTATTTCACCTTTCAAGGTTTTCTTAAACCTTAACAAAGAACTACATGTCTTCAGCTCATCACTGAGCTTGTTCCACCATTTAACTCCTAAAACTAAAATACATTTGTATTTTATATTTGTTCTTACTTTACCTATTTCAAAAATCAATACCCCCCGTAAATTATAGTTTTCTCCTCTTAATTGAAATAACCTAAGAATAAAAGCTGGCTCATTGAGGAGAAACGTCTGGGCTGTACTCTTTGCACAGTCTTCCACCACGCTCTGACGAAAGATTGTACGCCTCCTCTTTTATTTGGACTTTCCCTGATTACATGCTGTTTCTAAAGGGACAGGGGTCGTAAACAGCCGCTGCCTTTGGTCACAAAACAGTTCAAATAAAAGGTGCGTGGAGGGGGGTCGGGTCCTGCTTACTCTCCGCTTTGTAGACTCGAGTTAAGACAAAATCTTCCTGTGGATTACAATACAACAAAGAAACCGACACCTTCATGTCGCTTCCCATCCTACACAGTGGCGTTTTACAAGCCTTTTGATTGGTAAGATCAAAGGCAGCTTTTGTCCGCTCGCCGGGAACTCATTGAAACACAAAAGTTTTGTGATAACTTAGATACAATTATTCTGACAATTGCTGTATGTATACTTTTGGTCACATTTTCAGTACACCCATAATAAATTCATGAAAGAACCAAACTTCATGAATGTTTTTTGTGACTAACTATGTGCTCCAATCACTGTAACAAAAAAATAAGAGTTGTAGAAAGTATTGGAAGCTCAAGACAGCCATGACGTTATGTTCTTTACAAGAAAAGAAATATGTTTCCATATATTAGCCGCACCGGACTATAAGCCATAGATATATAGGTTGTGAAATGAGTTATGTACACAGAAATATTCTGTAAATGTTTATTAGCATACCTTAATCGTTTCCAAACGGTGTCTGTAACAAGGCAGTAAAACGGCTGATCAAACAAAACAGAAGTCATCGTCACGGACCCACTAGCAGACTAAATAACTCCACGGTGACGTTTTTGGGGAAATTACAAAACTGAACTATTACAAAAACAATGGCATTGTAAGCTAATAATACTAACGCAGACACTTGTAAACGTGCTAGCATATTAGCTATTAACAACTAGCTTGATTACAGTACGATAGCACGTACACACATGCGTGAAAACACTTCTACACACATCACACATGGGACGGTTTAGTAAGTAGGAATTGTTTTGGTTATATTGTAAAACTTACAAACATTGCATTGAGTGATGAATGAAGACTTCATACGAGTAGAGACGCTATGGACGGCTAGAAGACGAAAGCTCTAAAAGGAAGTGCACTGCGACACAGGCAGTGAGTCTACTTGTTTTTTTATGATTTGCATTATGCGAAGAAAAACCTAGAAATTAGCCGCAGGGTTCAAAGGGTAGGAAAAAAATAGCGGCTCATAGTCCAGAATTTACGGTATTTTACTTTTACACACTGTGGGGTGGGGGGGGCGTGACCTGCGGACCTGCCAGACCGGCTTCGAGATCAGCGACGGGTACGTAGGTGACACAGCTGAGAGTGTTTGTCTGATCAACCGGTCGCTCTATTAACGGCAGCAGTCGTGAAGGAGAGGGGGAGTTGTTGGGGCGGTATAGCTCGGTTGGTAGAGTGGCCGTGCCAGCAACTTAAGGGTTCCAGGTTCGATCCCCGCTTCCGCCATCCTAGTCACTGCCGTTGTGTCCTTGGGCAAGACACTTTACCCACCTGCTCCCAGTGCCACCCACACTGGTTTAAATGTAACTTAGATATTGGGTTTCACTATGTAAAGCGCTTTGAGTCACTAGAGAAAAGCGCTATATAAATATAATTCACTTCACTTCACTTGATGGTGGAACGAGAGTGAGAGCGAGACGGACAGAAATGACTGAAAAAGAACACAAAGAACATTTATCGCAAAATAAATTGTTGTTCACGAAGATGAGCGAGGCTGTCATGTCCGTTATTGGTGGTCCAAGGAACCTGGCGGAGCGAGACCTCCACAATTTGCCAATTGTGGAGGTCTCGCTCCTCCGACAGTCATCTACGCACCTGTCGCTGATCTCGAAGCCGGTCCTGGCACACCCCGCTTCGCTGCAGGTCCGCAAGCCACGCCCCTCCACACACACATCCACACATGTGATTATATTGATGTTTATTAGGCCGAGTGTTGGCAAAGAGAAGCTTCTGGATGATCCCATGTTTCAAATGATTCAAAATGTCGGTATTTACCCTCGCTCACTGGTCGTCTCCGCCCCCAGGTGTCCCGGGGGTCAGGTGACTGTGACGGAGGAGTCGGGCGAGCAGCGCTGCGTGCCGTCGCCCTGTGGCCCCGCCTCCTGCCGCAACGGCGCCGTCTGCCAGGCGCTTTCACCGGAGAGCTACCGGTGCCGCTGCCTGGAGGGCTTCCGGGGTCAGCGCTGCGAGCTGGGCCAGGTCAGAGGTCACCGCCTGGCCGCCCTCAGCCCCAGCTCCATCTTGGCCATCAGCATGTGTCTGCTCGTCTTCTTCGGTGAGTCCCATCGACTCAACGTGTCGATACGCCCCCTAGTGGTTCAAGGCTTAGTTACTTACTTCTTAAAGGGGAACTGCACTTTTTCTGGAAGTCTGCCTATCATTCCTAATCCTTAACCTCTAAAGGCCTTAGTGGCCACATGCGTGGACAGCACCTTTTTAGCTCTTATTTCCAAAATTGTGTACACTACTGAATTGGGGTCTTATGGCCACTTATGTGGACACTTATACTGCCATCTGGTGGTGTCAGAAGAGTATAACATACAATGGAATTTGGAGGGGGAAAAAAGTGTAAAAATAAGAATTAGCATGTCACTACAGATGAAGTACACGTTTGTGTACTTATGGACTAAGTACATCATATCAAAAGATGATTTTTAGTTTTTATTCTAATTAGGGTCCATTAAGACCAAATAGCAAAGAGAAATATAAAAAAGCATCTAAACAAACAGCTTGAATGAGACAATAACACGTATGTTTTTCCTTTTGTATGCATTCTAAATCGTAAATAAACACTAGCAAAAGTCAGCTAACAATGGAGACAATGGTAGTCGCTCTATTCCGCCTATAAAGCGTTCTAAAAAACATCCAAGCATTTCCATAAAGGTTTTATTTACACGCTCTAAGTTAATATGTAATGTAGTAACATTCATAATAACATGTCATATTTACGTATTTTAAGTTCAAGTTAAAGTACCAATGATTGTCTCACACACACACAAGGTGTGGAGAAATGTGTCCTCTGCATTTGACCCATCCCCTTGTTCACCCCCTGGGAGGTGAGGGGAGCAGTGAGCAGCAGCGGTGCCACGCCCGGGAATCATTTTTGGTGATTTAACCCCCAATTCCAACCCTTGATGCTGAGTGCCAAGCAGGGAGGTAATGGGTCCCATTTTTATAGTCTTTGGTATGACTCGGCCGGGGTTTGAACTCACAACCTACCGATCTCAGGGCGGACACTCTAACCACTAGGCCACTGAGTAGGTGGTTTTGATCATTTTAAGCGTTTAAGTGGCCTTTTAATTTCACAAACGCATCACAACGTTCGCTTTCCTCTTCAACACCAACAGCACTAATCATAGCAGACTTCATGAGAGACAACAAAGACTACTTTAGGACAAATGATGATCCAGAAACGTATATTTTGTAACCTGAATATAAGGAGGATGATCTACAAGTTTTAGAAGCTGTGTGCTAATCAGATGCAGCTTTAAGTGAAACACTAAGCATCATGTAGCAGTATTGCTAAGTGCTAAACAAGAAATACAAACTATCAACATAAAAAACCCATCACTTACTGTACAATGTCTGCTCTCACTGGGATGCCGACGGACGGGATGTTTATATCTTGCAGTTTAGATGAAGTTTTAAATATAATCCTCAGGCAAGTAAAAAAGAAAAAGGTGCGGAAAACTTGCAATCAAAGTTGCCAAAGTTGACCAACTTCTCTGTTTATGTCCACAAGCTTCTACTATCCAGGTGAGAGACATGATTTATAATTTAGAATGAACTTTCACCAACTCAGAGGCGATGCAGCAGCTCAGTGTGTCAATATAGCAGCATAAACTAGTTAGGTAGCGCTCTGTGATCACGGCGCCACTAAAAATAGTCTGTCTGCGTTAGCCATTATAATAATAATATACAATAATACTTGGTTAATATTCTGGTCACAACACATTTGCCTAAATGGAGTATTGTTGGATGGGTTTTTTTCCCAAGGGTTTTATGTTAGCCTCCTCTTACTTGCCATATTTTACGACTTAGACATTTAAAAAAAAAGAAAAACATATGTGTTCTTGTCTTACATAGGGTTGGGAATGATAGGAAACATTTTCATGGAATTGTTTATTCCACCATGCGTACACACACACGCACGCACACACACACACACACACACACACACACACACACACACACACACACACACACACACACACACACACACACACACACACTGTAACATCGGCAATCGCCTCAAAAGACCTTTTGTCCCAAGCCACAGATCAATACGATCTCCATTAGCTACGATCATGCATTGCTCTAGTGTGTGTGTGTGTGTGTGTGTGTGTGTGTGTGTGTGTGTGTGTGTGTGTGTGTGTGTGTGTGTGTGTGTGTGTGTGTGTGTGTGTGTGTGTGTGTGTGTGTGTGTGTGTGTGTGTGTGTGTGTGTGTGTGTAAAAATTCTGTGCAAAATTTTGAATTAATTAATAAAAAATTAATTATGATTCTTTTAGCAAGATGGGGGTTTTTTAAAATTCAGCTTAAATTCAGCTTAAATTAATTGTGTAAAAATTCAGTGTAAAAGAATTCGGTGCAAAAAAACATCCAGTGCAAATATTGGACTTAATTAATAAAAAAAATAATTATGAATTTTTGAGCAAAATGGGTGTATTTAAAAAATTATCTTATTAAAATAAAGTGTTTTAAAATTAACTGTGTAAAAATTCAGTGCAAAAAAAATCCAGCCTATAAAAAATCAGTGCAAAAATTCGAATTAATTAATGAAAAATTAATTATGAATTTTTGAGCAAAATGGGTGTATTAAAAAAATTTTTTTATTAAAACACAGTGTTTTAAAATGAATTGTGTAAAAATTCAGTGTAAAAGAATTCAGTGCAAAAAAAATCCAGCCTGTAAAAATTCAGTGCAAAAATGAGAATTAATCAATAAAAAAATTAATTATGAATTTTTGAGCAAAATGGGTGTATTTCAAAATTAAACTTATTAAAGTACACTGTTTTAAAATTGATTGTGTAAAAACTCAGTGCAAAAAAAATCCAGCCTATAAAAATTCATTGCAAAAATTGGAATTAATTAATTAAAGATTTATTATGAATTTTGGAGCAAAATGGGTGTATTCAAAAAAATTGTTTATTAAAACACAGTGTTTTAAAATTAATTGTGTAAAAATTCAATGTAAAAGAATTCAGTGCCAAAAAAATCCAGCCTATAAAAATTCAGTGCAAAAATTGGAATTAATTAATTAAAAATTAATTATGAATTTTTGAACAAAATGGATGTATTAAAAAAAATGGTTTACTAAAATACAGTGTTTTAAAATTAATTGTGTAAAAATTCAGTGTAAAAGAATTCGGTGCAAAAAAAATCCAGCCTATAAAGATTCAGTGCAAAAATTGGAATTAATTAATAAAAAATGTATTATGAATTTTTGAGCAAAATGGATGTATTTGAAAAATAATCTTATTTTAATACAGTGTTTTGAAATTGATTGTGTAAAAATTCAGTGTAAAAGAATATAGTGCAAAAAAAATCCAGCCTATAAAAATTCAGTGCAAAAATTTTAATTTATTTTTTTTATTTTTTTTATTATGAATTTTGGAGCAAAATAGGTGTATTTAAAAATGTATCTTATTAAAATACAGTGTTTTAAAATTGATTGTGTAAAAATTCAGTGTAAAAGAATTCAGTGCCAAAAAAATCCAGCCTATAAAAATGCAGTGCAAAAATTGGATTTAATTAATTAAAAAAAGAATTATGAATTTTTGAGCAAAATGGGTGTATTCAAAAAAATGTTTAATTAAAATACAGTGTTTTAAAATTAATTGTGTAAAATTTCAGTGTAAAAGAATTCAGTGCAAAAAAAAATCCAGCCTATAAAAATTCAGTTCAGAAATTGGAATTAATTAATTAAAAATTAATTATGAATTTTGGAGCAAAATGGGTATATTTAAAAAAAATCTCTTTGGCCAATTTTTTTAAATGTATATGGAGACATACTGTGATAACTTGAAGTAAATAATGAAGATTAAAAAACAATTACAAACAAAACCGTCAGTCTACCCCAGGGCAGCTGTGGCTACGAAAGTAGTTCACCACCACCAGGTGTGAATGAATGATGGGTTTTTAATATGTAAAGCGACTTTGGGTACTTAGAAAAGCGCTATATAAATCCCAGGTATTATTATTATTAAAACATTAAAAAAAAACGTGTGTGTGTGTGTGTGTGTGTGTGTGTGTGTGTGTGTGTGTGTGTGTGTGTGTGTGTGTGTGTGTGTGTGTGTGTGTGTGTGTGTGTGTGTGTGTCTGATTTCATGTTTGAACGTCCGCTGGTGGCGTTTGAACCGAGAAGTGAAGAGTGTTTGCGTGTCGTCGCCTCCGTGAGAGTCCAGCACTTTTGTGTCCGTTGTTTGTCTTCATGAAAGCAACGCGTGCTAAAGTGCTGAGTCAGCGGCTGCAAATCGCTCCGCGTAGCATCTTTAACGAGCTGCCGCTTCAGGAAGGAAGTCAAACGCGTCCCGGCGGCCATTAACACAGCTTGTTTGTCCTCTCTCTGTGTGTGTGTGTGTGTGTGTGTGTGTGTGTGTGTGTGTGTGTGTGTGTGTGTGTGTGTGTGTGTGTGTGTGTGTGTGTGTGTGTGTGTGTGTGTGTGTGTGTGTGTGTGTGTGTGTGTGTGTGTGTGTGTATGTGTGTGTGTGTGTGTGTGTGTGTGCAGCGGTGCTGGTGGCGGTGACGGTGTGGAACCAGAAAGGCAGCCGTAACAAGTTCCGCAAGCGAGGCGTTTACCACATCCCGGCCGAACACGAGAGCTGGGAGGACATCCGAGAGAACATCCTCAACTACAACGAGGAGGGCGGCGGCGAGCAGGACCAGGTGACGCCTCCGTGTGCGCCGCTCACTTGGGCCCCCAGCGGCCTGACCTTTGCCCTCTGCTTCCAGAACGTCTACGACATCACGGAGCTGAAGCGCCCGCTGTGCTCCAGCCTGTCGCAGTCGTCGTCGTGCACCACGGCGCCGCTCATCAAGTCCTCGCCGGGCTCGCAGGAGGAGGTGCGCCCGTCCAGCTCGTCCTGCAGCTCCGGCGCCCCCTACCTCAGCATCCCGCACCATCACCATCACTACCACCACTATCACCACGCGCACCAGCAGCAGCAGCAGCACGGCGGCAGGGAGGCGGAGTCTAACGAGCCCACGCCGCGCTCCCACGTGGACTTTAAGAGCTACGTGGCGCGCATCCTCTGGGAGGCGGACAACGACGGCGACGCCCTCCCGCCGGACGCCTTCCGCGTGTGGTGCGTGGAAGGCTCGGGGACGCCGGCGGGAAGCCTCAGCTCGCTGGGCGGCGGCGACGAGGACGACGACGACGAGGGAGGGGGGGCGGCGCACGAGCGGCTGTCACGCTGGGGGCCCAAGTTCAAGACGCTGAGCGAGATGTACGACCGCCCCCAGCTGGCGCTCACGCACGGCGAGGCGCTGGCCTACATGCACACCGGCGCCCATCGTCAGCACCACTAGGGGGCGCAAAAGACGAGCGTTGACACCAGTAAGAGACAAACTTTGCTGGAACCTTCTGGAAGGTTTCTTCTCAGCTGCCTTAATGTACTTGCAAGCGTTGACGCCGTTCCTCCGCCGACCACACGGTGGCGCCACCTTAGCGTCTGCACACTATGGAGGTTCATTTGTCTTTATTATGAAACCTTTTTTTGACTCTCACTAAACTTTTTGTGTGAATTTTTGTGAACAAAATGTATTTACATCAAATTATAATTACAAATTAGTTAAAAATACATTTAATACATTCTAAGAGAATAAATAAATTATATAATATCATAAATACATTTTAAGAATTAATTAATTAAAAATTAATTTTACATTTTTGAGCAAAAAAAAAATTCAGCTTATTAAAATACAGTGTTTTAAAATTAATTGTGTCACAATTCAGTGTAAAAGAATTCAGTGCAAAATTATTTCAGCCTATAAAAGTTTGGTGAAAAAATTGGAATAATGAATTAAAAATTTATTATGATTTTTTTTTTTAGCAAAATGGTCAGATTATTAAAATACCGTGTTTTAAAATTAAATGTGTCAAAATTCAGTGTAAAATAATTCAGTGCAAAAAAAATCCAGCCTATAAAAATTCAGTGCAAAAATTAGAATTAATTGATTAAAAATTAATTATGAATTTTTGAGCAAAATGGGTGTATTCAAAAAAATGGTTTATTGAAATACAGTGTTTTAAAATTAATTGTGTCAAAATTCAGTGTAAAAGAATTCAGTGCAAAAGAATTTCAGTGCAAAAATTTGAATTAATTGAAAAATAAATTATGGTTTTTTGAGCAAAATGGTCAGTTTATTAAAATACTGTGTTCTAAAATTAACTGTGTAAAAATTAATTGCAAAAAAAATCCAGCCTATAAAAAATCAGTGCAAATCAGTGTAAAAAGTGAATTATGAATTTTTGAGCAAAATGGGTGTGTTTAAAAATGGAGCTTATTAACATACAGTGTTTTAAAATTAATTGTGTAAAAATTCAGTGTAAAAGAATTCAGTGGGGAAAAAAATCCAGCCTATAAGAATTCAGTGCAAAAATTGGAATTAATTAATAAAAAATGTATTAGTAATTTTTGAGCAAAATGGGTGTATTCAAAAAATGTGTTTATTAAAATACAGTGTTTTAAAATTAATTGTGTAAAAATTTAGTGTAAAAGAATTGTGTGCAAAAAAAATCCAACCTATAAAAATTCTGTGCAAAAATTGGAATTAATTCATTAAAAATTAATTATGAATTTTTGAGCAATATGAGTGTATTTAAAAAAATCTGTTTATTAACATGCAGTGTTTTAAAATTAATTGGGTAAAAATTCTGCATAAAATAATTCAGTGCAAAAAAAAATGCAGCCTATAAAACTTCAGTGCAAAAATTGGAATGAATTAATTATGACTTTTTGAGCCAAATGGTTGTTTAAAATTTCAGCGTATTAACATACAGTGTTTTAAAATTAATCGTGTAAAAATTGAACGTAAAAGAATTCAGTTCCAAACAAAATCCAGCCTATAAAAATTCACTGCAAAAATGGGAATTAATTAATACAAAATTAATTATGAATTTTTGAGCAAAATGGGTGCATTTAAAAAATCGGTTTATTAAAAAAAACAGTGTTTTAAAATAAATTGTGTAAAGATTCAGTGTATAAAAATTCTGTGCAAAAATTTGAATTAATTAATTAAAAATGAATTATGAATTTTTGAGCAAAATGGGTGTATTTAAAAATTCAGTTTATTAAAATATAGTGTTTTAAAATTAATTTTGTAAGAATTCAGTGCAAAAAAAATCCAGCCTATAAAAATTCAGTGCAAAAAATTGGAATGAATTAATTAAAAAATAATTGTGATTTTTTTTTTTCTAGCAAAAATTCAGAGCCAAAACATGTGTTGTTTCTAAACTCAAGACTCCATTCTGGTAAATTAAGACTGAGGCAATGGATCCTGTCTCAGAACCAGCCAGTGAGGTGCTTCAGTCTGAAAATACCGGGCGTGGTTCTTGAGTTTTAAAGCAACAAATATTTATGCAATATTTTTTCTACACTGATTTTTTTTAATCAGATTTTTTTATCCACTCATTTTTTTGCAGTGACTTTTTATACACAAATTTTTTTCTTACACTAAATTTTATTCAATAAAATTGTCAGCATAATTTGATGTAAAAAAAAATAAATCTGTTCACAAAATTCAAACGCTAAAATGAAAAAGTTTTCATAATAAAAACGCAAAATGACCTCAGAAATATGTTTGGAATATTCCACTGGAACATTTTCATAGATCAAAACAAAAAATAAGAGAAAAATGATCAATGCAAATCCTAAATCCATGGAGGTGTGCATTGAGATCTTCTCCTGGGGGATCTCTTCTGCCAGACCTGGACCAGGGCATCACTTCAGTCCTGGACAGTCCAAGGAGACTCCACCTCCTAAAGTCCTTCATTTGGATCCCGGTCTCGTGGGCGGACCAGCCAGTCCACTGGTGTCTCTATCATGCAGGAACTGCTCACGGCAGAGGAAGCTTTGTCACGCGTCACAAGGAACACGACAGCGGAACATGTGAGCGTACCTGGTCTGGCCCAAAGTGGTCATGGAGGACAGAAGGTTCTTCCCCGATCATGAGCACAAATGTTGGTCAGGCCCTCGGACCTCCTTCGTGGACTCTTTCTTTGAGCACCGTCCTGAACTGTAGAAAAAAGTGACTACACTGTAAAAAAAAAAATTGAATTAATTAATTGTGAATTTTTGAGCAAAATGGGTGTTTTTAAAAATTAATCTTATTAAAAAACAGTGTTTTAAAATTAATTGTGTAAAAATTCAGTGTAAAATAATTCAGTCTAAAAAAAAATGCAGCCTATAAAACAAAAAAAATGTGTTATTAATTTTTGAGCAAAATGGGTGTAAGTAAAAATTCAGTTTATTAAAATACAGTGTTTTAAAATTAATTGTGTAACGATTCCGTGTAAAAGAATTCAGTGCAAAAAAATCCAGCCATAAAACTTTAGTGCAAAAATTGGAATTAATTAATTATGAATTTTTGAGCAAAATGGGTGTTTTTAAAAATTCAGCTTATTAAAAAACAGTGTTTTAGAATTAATTGTGTAAAAATTCAGTGTAAAATAATTCAGTGCAAAAAAAAATGCAGCCTATAAAACTTCAGTGCAAAAAGTGGAATGAATTAATTATGAATTTTTGAGCTAAAAGGGTGTTTAAAATGTCAGCGTGTTAACATACAGTGTTTTAAAATTAATTGTGCCTATTTAAATTTGCCTATAAAAATTCAGTGCAAAAATTGGAATTAATGAATAAAAAAATGTGTTATTAATTTTTAAGCAAAATGGGTGTATTTAAAAATTCAGTTTATTAAAATACAGTGTTTTAAAATTAATTGTGTAACGATTCCGTGTAAAAGAATTCAGTGCAAAAAAATCCAGCCATAAAACTTTTGTGCAAAAATTGGAATTAATTAATTATGAATTTTTGAGCAAAATGGGTGTTTTTAAAAATTCAGCTTATTAAAAAACAGTGTTTTAAAATTAATTGTGTAAAAATTCAGTGTAAAATAATTCAGTGCAAAAAAAAAATGCAGCCTACAAAACTTCAGTGCAAAAATTGGAATTAATTAATTATGAATTTTTGAGCAACAAGAATGTTTAAAATTTCAGCGTATTAACATACAGTGTTTTAAAATTAATTGTGCCTATTTAAATTTGCCTATAAAAATTCAGTGCAAAAATTGGAATTAATGAATAAAAAATGTGTTATTAATTTTTGAGCAAAATGGGTTTTTTTTTAAATTCAGTTTATTAAAATACAGTGTTTTAAAATTAACTGTGTAAAGACTCCGTGTAAAACAATTCAGTGCAAAAAAATCCAGCCATAAAACTTTAGTGCAAAAATTTGAATTAATTAATTATGAATTTTTGAGCAAAATGCGTGTTTTTAAAAATTCAGCTCATTAAAAAACAGTGTTTTAAAATTAATTGTGTAAAAATTCACTGTAAAATAATTCAGTGCAAAAAAAAATGCAGCCTACAAAACTTCAGTGCAAAAATTGGAATTAATTAATTATGAATTTTTGAGCAACAAGGATGTTTAAAATTTCAGCATATTAACATACAGTGTTTTAAAATTAATTGTGCCTATTTAAATTTGCCTATAAAAATTCAGTGCAAAAATTGGAATTAATGAATAAAAAATGTGTTATTAATTTTTGAGCAAAATGGGTGTATTTAAAAATTCAGTTTATTAAAATACAGTGTTTTAAAATTAATTGTGTAAAGATTCCGTGTAAAAGAATTCAGTGCAAAAAAATCCAGCCATAAAACTTTAGTGCAAAAATTGGAATTAATTAATTATGAATTTTTGAGCAAAATGGGTGTTTTTAAAAATTCAGCTTATTAAAAAACAGTGTTTTAAAATTAATTGTGTAAAAATTCACTGTAAAATAATTCAGTGCAAAAAAAAAAATGCAGCCTATAAAACTTCAGTGCAAAAATTGGAATGAATTAATTATGAATTTCTGAGCTAAAAGGGTGTTTAAAATTTCAGCGTATTAACATACAGTGTTTTAAAATTAATTGTACACTGTAAAAAAAATAAAATACAAAATTGTATAGCAGCTAATTATGTAAATGTATTAATAATCACCTCCATAAGAACAAACTGCATCTCATTGTATCTAAAGCGGGCGTGTCCAAAGTGTGACCCGGGGGCCAATTTTCACTTTCATTTTCACTTTTAAATTTGGATTATTTACATATTATTTACTATTTTGAATTCAATTAACTTAAAAAATAAATTCAACCGGCGGCTAGAGTGGATAGTGCGCACCCCCTTATTTGTCACGTTTCATGTGTCGGGTGAACCGTGACGAATGGTGTCCACGTCTTACTGTTGTCTCCCCAACTGTACAAAAGCATCCTTCAATTCTCGGCGGACGAAAAAAAAAGTTTGGACACCCTTGCTCGAAAGCAACATTATCGCTGGAACGCGACGCTAAACATGTTACACAACATTTCAGTGGCGCCGTTTCTACATACAGCTACAATATTATCCATCTATTGTCCTCCGCTTATCCAAGGTCGGGTGGCGGGGGCAGCAGCCTAAGCAGAGAGGCTACGAAAGTAAAACAACGGAAAAACCAAAATATGAGCAATAAATAATACATATTTTTTAATTGTATTATTTTCTTTGTTTTTGTTAATGTTTACAAAGTCGGGGAATCATTTTCCTGGACACGGACGGACTGTGAGGGCAAAAAGCAAAGTATTTAAAAGAATAGAAGATAGTAGTTTTTTATGTATTTTAGGTATTGACTTTGTTTTGATCCAACAATTGTGTGTGATAAAAGAAAATATGGAAGTAGTTGAAATATTGTGACACGGTCAATAACTAAAATACATAGAAAATGTTACAGTGGATACAGGGGATCGGTATCTGTATCGGCCAATCTCACTCATATATTATAAAAGCATTTATAAAAAATATCCATAAAAATAACATTGGGACTATTTTAAATTTACAGTAAAAAAAAACTGTATTGTGACGACTGAGCTGACAGTTTTTTTACTGTTAAATCAAATTTTTTATTTTTTTTTTACAGTCGAGTCACTTTTCCGTCCCGGCACAAAGCAGCAGGTGGTGTTCCTACTGCCAGGTAGTTGTCCTCACAAGCCCCGCCCCCTTTTACGTCATCCCCCCCGCAGCCTGTCTCCTGCTTTCTCCTCCGCAGGAAAGGTTCTTGCCACAGCACACGCTGCCGCCGCTGCTACTACCTCCCAAAACGCTGAGTCGGCAGGAATCCCCCAAGACCAGATCAGAGTGTTGCTCCCTGACCTAACTTGGACTTCCTTTGGAATCCAAAACCTGGACTTTGTTGCTCCCCCGGCAGGTTACTTTACTCCGAGCTATGCAGCGTGTTTTGTCTTGGACTCCTTTTTGGCTTCTTTGTTCACTTTAAAAGTCACGTGATAGCGTGTAAATAAGAACATTTTATAACGACCTGACACAGAAAATTCCTTTTGTATATGAATTTCAATAAAAATGACTTTTCCCTGAAAATCCCTTGCATAAGCTGCTTATTTGTTCTAATCATAACAGTTGGGACAAATTAATAAATGATTGAGCGTCATGTAAAATTTTAAAACATAATTCTTTGTAGCCCCTTCCCATGCCGTTTTTAATAAGAATTTGGCAAATCATGAATAAGAATATGGCACATCAATAAGAATATGACAAATCATGAGTAAGAATATGGCAAATCATTAATAAAACAATGGAAAATAATGAATAAGAATATGGCAAATTATTAGTAATAATATGACAAATCATTAGTAAGAATAGGGCAAATTATTTTTAAGAATATGGCAAATCATTAGTAGGAATTAATGATAAATTAATTTATCATTAATAACATAATGGCAAATTATTAGTAAGAATATGGCAAATTATAAAGAATAATATGGCAAATCATAAATAAGAATAAGGCAAATTATTAATAAAATAATACCAAATCATTAATACTATATGGCAAATCATGAGACAGAATATGGCAAATCATTAATAAGAATATGGCAAATTATTAATAAAATAATAGAAAATAATTAATAAGAATATAGCAAATTATTAATAAAATAAAACATCTTTAATAAGAATATGGCAAATCATTAATAAAATAATAGAAAATCATTAATAAGAATATGGCAAATTATTAATAAAATAATAGAAAATCATTAATAAGAATATGGCAAATTATTAGTAATAATATGGCAAATCATTAATAAGAATGTGGCAAATAATTAGTAATAGTATGGCAAATTATTAAGAAGAATATGGCAAATCATGAATAAGAATATGGCAAATTATTAATAAAATAATAGAAAAACATTAATAAGAATGTGGCAAATGATGAGTAAGAATTTGGCAATATATTGATAACAATATGGCAAATCATGAGTAAGAATATGGCAAATTATTAATAAAATAATAGAAAATCAATAAGAATATGGCAAATCATGAATAAGAATATGGCAAATTATTAAGAAGAATATGGCAAATCATTAGTAAAATAATAGAAAATCATTCATAAGAATATGGCAAATCATTAATAAGAATATGGCAAATTATTAATAAAATAATAGAAAATCATTCATAAGAATATGGCAAATTATTAATAAAATAATAGAAAATCATTCATTAAGAATATGGCAAATTATTAAGAATAATATGGCAAATCATTAATAAGAATATGGCAAATTATTAATAAAATAATAGAAAACCATGAATGAGAATATGGCAAATTATTAATAAAATAATAGAAAATCATGAATAAGAATATGACAAATTATTAATAAACTGATAGAAAATCATGAATAAGAATATGACAAATGATGAGTGAGAATATGTTCAGGTGTACTTCATGTTCCTTTAAATCTCAGGTCAGCAGGTAGGATCACGTGACCTGCATTAGTTTGATAAGCAGATGCCGCCTGCACGAGCAGACAAGTGACGTCACAACATTTTCACCCGGCGTCCATCCAGCTGGTAAATCACTTTTATTGTCTCTCTTCATATTGTGGCTCTTATATTGTCTACTTTAACACTTTGTCGCTCTTCATATTGTCATAAATGTTGTCTACTTTAACTCTTTGTGCTCCACAATGTCGCCCTTTAACTGGTCAACGCGATTTTATTTGCGGTTCTAAACTTCTTAGCGGTTGTTTGCAATGTGACAAAGGTGCCAAGATAATGTGCGCATTAAATCTGTACTACTTTGCTAATGTGTTAGTTAGTTTGTTAGTTAGTTAGTTAGTTAGTTAGTTAGTTAGTGTGCTTTAAAAGTGACATTTGTTCGCTTAAGTGGATTTTGTTGAAGAGTGGATTGAAATCAGCTGGCGAGTGACTTGCTGACACCGCGAGGCATTGTGGGAAATGTAGTAGAATCTTGGCAAACGGCATCATGTTTGTACAACCAGTCTGGTTAATTGATTGGATAGTACGCGTTTGTTTGTATGATCTATTGATATATATGTACATTGATGTTGGTGATGTGTATTATTGTTATATTGGTGCCATTTATATATATTTATATTGCATACATATATTCATTTATACTCCGATGCAATTATTTGTATTATTGTTGTGTATTATTGTCATATTGGTGCCATTTATATATATTTGTATTGCATACATATATTCATTTATACTCTGATCCAAATATTTGTATTATTGTTGTTTTATTGTTATATTGGTGCCATTTATATATATTTATATTTCATACATATATTAATTTATACTCGGATGCAATTATTTGTATTATTGTTGTTTTATTGTTATATTGGTGCCATTTATATATATTTATATTTCATACATATATTCATTTATACTCAGATGCAATTATTTGTATTATTGTTGTGTTTTATTGTTATATTGGTGCCATTCATATATATTTATATTGCATACATATATTCATTTATACTCCGATGCAATTATTTGTACTATTATTGTTGTGTATTATTGTTATATTGGTGCCATTTATATATATTTATATTTCATACATATATTCATTTATACTCGGATGCAATTATTTGTACTATTATTGTTATATTGGAGCCATTTATATATATTAATATTGCATACATATATTCATTTATACTCAGATGCAATTATTTGTACTATTATTGTTGTGTATTATTGTTATATTGGAGCCATTTATATATATTAATATTGCATACATATATTCATTTATACTCAGATGCAATTATTTGTATTATTGTTGTGTATTATTGTCATAGTGGTTATAGTGTCCGCCCTGAGATCGGTAGGTTGGAGTTCAAATCCCAGCCGAGTCATACCAAAGACTATAAAAATGGGACCCATAACCTCCCTGCTTGGCACTCAGCAACAAAGGGTTGGAGTTGGGGGTTAAATCACCAAAATGATTCCCGGGCGCGGCGCCGCTGCTGCCCACTGCTCCCCAAGGGGATGGGACAAATGCAGAGGACAGATTTCACCACATCTAGTGTGTGTGACAATCATTGGTACTTTAATCTTTAATATTGGTGCCATTTATATATATTTATATTGCATACATATATTCATTTATACTCAGGTGCAATTATTTGTACTATTATTGTTGTGTATTATTGTTATATTGGTGCCATTTATATATATTTATATTGCATACTTATATTCATTTATACTCTGATGCAATTATTTGTATTATTGCTGTGTGTATTATTGTTATATTGATGCCATTTATATATATTTATATTGCATACATATATTCATTTATACTCAGATGCAATTATTTGTATTATTGTTGTGTATTATTGTTATATTGGTGCCATTTATATATATTTATATTGCATACATATTCACTTATACTCAGATGCAATTATTTGTATTATTGTTGTGTATCATTGTCACATTGGTGCCATTTATATATATAATTATATTCAGAATCAGAAGAATCAGAATCAGCTTTATTGTCATTACGCAGGGTAACGAGATTGAGGCCATTCCATACAGTGCGATAAAACAAGTGTACACTCTGTACAGAGAGTGAAATGAATGAAATTAATATGTACATGAATATCTACATGAAACAGGGTGGTTGGTGGAATGGGTTATTGCACCGAAGAGAAGGCAGTTATGAGGGTCAATGGGGAAGTCTGTTCAGGGTGGTTATGGCCCTGGGGAAGAAGTTGTTTTTTAGCCTGTTCGTCTTGGTTTTAATGCACCTGTAGCGCTTCCCAGAGGGCAGCAGGTGGAACAGGTCAGAGCCAGGGTGGGTGCTGTCCTTGATGATGGCACTGGCTCTGTTGAGGCAGCGGGAGGTGTAGATGTCCATCAGAGAGGGGAGAGGGCGGCCGATGATCTTTTGAGCCGTCTTGACCACTCTTTGCAGCCTCTCCCTGTCTGCTGCAGTGCAGCTGCCGTACCATACTGTAATACAGTAGGTCAGCAGGCTCTCGATGGACGAGCGGTAGAAGGTCAGCAGCAGGTCAGACTTCAGGTTGTACTTCCCGAGGACTCTCAGGAAGTGTAGCCGCTGCTGAGCCTTCTTGATGATTGCTGTGGTGTTGACTGTCCAGGAAAAGTCGTTAGAGATATGGACTCCAAGGTACCTGAAGGTGTGGACCCCCTCCACACGCTCGCCGTTGATGTAGAGGGGGGCAGGGTCGGTGCTGCTCCTCCTGAAGTTGACGATGATCTCTCTGGTCTTGCTGGTGTTGAGAGCGAGGTTGTTCTCCGAAGACCAGGCCGTCAGCTTCAGGACCTCCTCCCTGTAGGCAGCCTCGTCACCCCTGGAGATGAGCCCGACCACTGTGGTATCGTCAGCAAACTTGACGATAAGGTTGTCACTGTGGGCTGGACTGCAGTCATGGGTGTAGAGGCAGTAGAGGAGGGGGCTCAGCACACAGCCCTGTGGGGAGCCGATGCTCAGCGTGCGGGTGGATTAGAGGTGGGGGCCAAGTCTCACATTCTGGGGTCGGTCCGTTAGGAAGTCCCTTATCCAGGCGTTTGTGAGAGGGGAGAGGCCAAGAGTGTCCAGTTTATTGCAGAGTCTGTCCGGGATTATTGTATTGAAGGCAGAACTATAATCCACAGAGAGCATCCGGACGTGGCTCTGCTGCTGCTCCATGTGGTTCAGAGCAGAGTGGAGAGCAACAGCGATGGCGTCCTCTGTGGATCTGTTCGCCCGATATGCGAACTGGTGGGGGTCAAAGTCTGGAGGGATATGGTGCTGGAGAACCAGTCTCTCGAAGCACTTCATGATTACCGGAGTGAGGGCCACTGGTCGGTAATCATTCAGGCTGGTGATGGGAGACTTCTTCGGCACCTGGATTATTGTAGATGACTTCAGGCAGGATGGGATGACTGCCTGAGCCAGGGAGAGGTTGAAGATCCTGGTGAGGGGGGGAGCGAGCTGGTGGGTGCACGCCCTGAGCACCTTTCCAGGTACTCCGTCTGGTCCGGCAGCCTTCCTGGGGTTCACAGCCAGAAGCACTCGTCTGACACTGTGCTCCTGTACAGTGAGTGGAGTGGTGCCGGAGCCCGGTGGGGGGCGGGGGCAGGGCTGGAGCAGATGAGTGTCGCTGGGGGGTATCGAAACGGGCAAAGAAACAGTTAAGCTCCTCTGCCAGTGTCGCACTCTGATCCGCAGTTGTCACATTGCAGCCTCTGTAGTTTGTGATGTCATGAATGCCCCGCCACACCTCCCGTGAGTTATTGCTGGACAGATGGGACTCTATGCACCTCATGTGGTCCGCCTTTGCTTTTTTAATCCCTCTCTTCAGGTCGGCTCTAGCAGCACTGTACAGTGCCCTGTCCCCTGACCTGAAGGCTGCGTCGGGGGCCCTGAGGAGTGTGCGGACTTGGTTGGTCATCCAGGGTTTCTTGTTGGGGTAAACCCGGATGGTTTTTTCCACAGTCACATTCCCGATGCAGAACTGTATGTAGTCCAGCACCGTTCCTGTGGCTGTCTCCAGCTCCTGTTGTTGGAAGAGGTCCCAATTCGTGTGTTGAAAGCAGTCCTGAAGTTTGTGGAGTGCATCGTCAGGCCAGGTCATAATAGTCTTTGTGATGGGCCTGGCCTGGCGTCTGATGGGGGTGTAGGTAGGAGAGAGCAGGAGGGAAAGATGGTCTGACTCTCCAAGCTGGGGTAGGGGTGTAGCTCTGTACGCGTGCTTCACGTTGGTATACACATGGTCAAGGGTGTTCTTGCCCTTTGTAGAACACTTCACGTGCTGGTAGAACTTAGGGAGTACAGTCTTTAGATTGGCCTTATTAAAATCCCCTGCTATGATATGAACACCGTCGGGGTGGGCCCGCTGCTGTTCGTTGACGGTGTTCAGCAGAAGAGAGAGCGCTGTGTTTACTTTGGCGTCCGGTGGAATATACACAGCCGTGATGATAACAACAGACAGCTCTCTCGGGAGAAAAAAAGGCCGACATCTTTTTGCATACATATATTCATTTATACTCCGATGCAATTATTTGTATTATTGTTATATTTGTTATATATTGGTGGCATTTATGTATATTTATATTGCATACATATATTATGTATTAATTTGAATTTAATATCCGATTATAAAAAAAATTCATGAATAGTTTCACATAAAGTGTTAAAATAGTATCATTCTGCATGTATTATTACACCACCAGGAAGAAAATTACCTAATATTAATAATAATTACAATAATACAGCATACGATGCTAATTACACTGCCATTAAACTACAAAATGATGACCTTTCCTTGACACTTTTTCAAACTTTTTAGAAGTTTAAAAACAATCCAATGAGAATGTAGACATGTGCTGCCATCTTGTGGACAGTTTGTGTAGGACAAGAGAATGGAGAATTGCTGCCTTGGAAGTTGAAAAATCCTAATTAAGAAATAGATTAATGGTCTGGAAAATACATAAACTAACATCTCACACTATTTGATTTGTGTCGCTTTTCTCAAAAGGGGAATCAGTTTTAGGGCACAAGTGAAATATTACAAGCATAAGAAAAAATTGAGAATATTACATAAGATCATTAAAATGTTTTTAAATAATTGTCAGCATTGTGGAAAAATACACTGAACAGAAATTAAATGCAACACCTTTTAAAAATGTTCTATTCCTCTCAAATATTGTCAATAAATGTGTTTAGTCAGCACTTAATAAATCTTACATGTATTATTACACCACCAGGAAAAAAATTAACTAATAATAATAACAATATTAACAATTACAATAATACAGCATACGATGCTAATTACACTGCCATTAAACTACGAAATTATGTCATTTCCCTGACACTTTTTCAAACTTTTTAGAAGTTTAAAAACAATCCAATGAGAATGTAGACATGTGCTGCCATCTTGTGGACAGTTTGTGTAGGACAAGAGAATGGAGAATTGCTGCCTTGGAAGTTGAAAAATCCTAATTAATAGATTAATGGTCTGGAAAATGCATAAACTAACATCTCAAACTATTTCGATTTTTGTTGCTTTTTTTCAAAAGGGGAATCAGTTTTAGGGTACAAGTGAAATATTACATGCATAAGAAAAAATACAATTGAGAATATTACATAAGATCATTAAAATTTTGTTTTTAAATAATTGTCAGCTTTGTGGAAAAATACACTGAACAAAAATTAAATGCAACACCTTAAAAAATGTATATTCTTCTCAAATATTGTCAACAAATGTGTGAAAATGTGTTTAGTCAGCACTTAATAAATCTTACAGGTTCCCTGACACATTTTTCAAACTTTTTAGAAGTTTAAAAACAATCCAATGAGAATGTAGACATGTGCTGCCATCTTGTGGACAGTTTGTGTAGGACAAGAGAATGGAGAATTGCTGCCTTGGAAGTTGAAAAATCCTAATTAAGAAATAGTTTAATGGTCTGGAAAATGTATAAACTAACATCTCAAACTGTTTCGATTTGTGTCGCTTTTCTCAAAAGGGGAATCAGTTTTAGGGCACAAGTGAAATATTACAAGCATAAGAAAAAATTGAGAATATTACATAAGATCATTAAAATGTTTTTAAATAATTGTCAGCTTTGTGGAAAAATACACTGAACAGAAATTAAATGCAACACCTTTAAAAATGTTCTATTCCTCTCAAATATTGTCAACAAATGTTTAGTCAGCACTTAAACACTAAGTCTATCTGATAGCTCAGTCACAGCTCTTTTTATACCAAATATGTGTTGTGTTTTATGTTGCACGATTGCACCAAGAAAAATTCCTAGTTTGTGAACCCGTTCTCAAACAATGGCAATAAAAACTATTCTGATTCTGATTCTTCTTAAAAAATATCTCTTACATGTATTATTACACCACCAGGGAGAAAATTAACTAATAATAACAATATTAACAATTACAATAATACGGCATACGATGCTAATTACACTGTGAAGTGAAGTGAAGTGAATTACATTTATATAGCGCTTTTTCTCAAGTGACTCAAAGCGCTTTACATAGTGAAACCCAATATCTAAGTTACATTCAAACCAGTGTGGGTGGCACTGGGAGCAGGTGGGTAAAGTGTCTTGCCCAAGGACACAACGGCAGTGACTAGGATGGCGGAAGCGGGGATCGAACCTGCAACCCTCAAGTTGCTGGCACGGCCGCTCTACCAACCGAGCTATACCGCCACACTGCCATTAAACTACGAAATTATGTCATTTCCCTGACACTTTTTCAAACTTTTTAGAAATTTAAAAACAATCCAATGAGAATGTTGACATTTGCTGCCCTCTTGTGGACAGTTTGTGTAGGACAAGAGAATGGAGAATTGCTGCTTTGGAAGTTGAAAAATCCTAATTGAGAAATAGTTTATGTATTTTCAAGATCATTCATCTAACATCTCAAACAATTTTGGTTTTTGCCGTTTTTTTCAAAAGGAGAATAAGATTCCGTACACAAGTAAAATATTACAAGCATAACAACAAATACAATTGAGAATATTACATAAGATCATTAAAATGTCATTTTTAAATAATTGTCAGCTGGGTGGAAAAATACACTGAACTAAAATTAAATGCAACACCTTAAAAAATGTACATTCCTCTCAAATATTGTCAACAAATGTGTTTAGTCAGCACTTAAACCCTGCAGGTGACATTTCCCTGACACTTTTTCCAACTTTTCATAAGTTTTAAGACGTTTAACAAGAAGCTACTGAGAACGTTGCTATGTGCTGCCATCTTGTGGCCAGTTTGTGTAGCACAAGAGACTGGATGAGTTCATCGCTGCCGTGGAAGTGATTGAACAATTCTTATCAAAAAAGTGAATGAACGGTGTAGAAAATACATACATTTCATACTTGCCAACCCTCCCGTTTTTAGCGGGAGAATCCCGTTATTCAGCACCTCTCCCGACAACCTCCCGGCAGAGATTTTCTCCCGACAAACTCCCGGTATTCAGCCGGAGCTGGAGGCCACGCCCCCTCCAGCTCAATGCGGACCCGAGACTGAGTGGGGACAGCCTATTCTCACGTCCGCTTTCCCACAATATAAATACGCTTGCAAGTTCCAAAACGAATGGAAACAAGAATTTCAGTTCATCCAGGACAGTTCGAAGGGGAAGGTGTATGTTGCCTGTAAATATGTAGAACAGACTTCTCCATTGAACACGGTGGCCGAAATTATTTCTCAGTCATGAACAGAGAAGTTAAACAGGACAATACTGCCATCTAATGGATAGATAATTCAAGTATTTCTTTTATGTAAATAAAATAAATAAATATATATATATATAGCTAGAATTCACTGAAAGTCAAGTATTTCATATATATATATATATGTATATATATGTGTGTATATATATGTATGTATATATATGTGTGTATATATATGTATGTATATATATATGTATATATATGTATGTATATATATATATATATATATATATATATATATATATATATATATATATATATATATATATATATATATATATATATATGTATATATATATATACATATATGTATATATATATATACATACATATATGTATATATATATATACAGGTAAAAGCCAGTAAATTAGAATATTTTGAAAAACTTGATTTATTTCAGTAATTGAATGCAATTACTGAAATAAATCAAGTTTTTCAAAATATTCTAATTTACTGGCTTTTACCTGTATATGTGTGTGTGTGTGTGTGTGAAATACTCGAGTTGGTGAATTCTAGCGGTAAATAACCACGCCCCCAGTCATTTATTTGCTGCACCACTGATTCTTAAATTGGAAATAAACTCTTCCATGAAAAAATAGCAATTATAATCAGTGGAGAGAAAAAAATCTCAGCAAAAACAAAAATGCCATCAGAATACAAAATGGCCATATATGATTTCTCATAATTTAAGTAGAGCTTAATATATGAAAGAATGGTAAATATATATATATAATATAACCGTTATATTATATATATATTTACCAGACTCTGTTCAGAATGAGGCATCATTTTGACAGAGGGGAGATCAACTATTATTGAATAAGAACAGCTTGATAAATGTTTGACTGGATTGATTATTTAACTAAAATAGCAGTAAAATGTAAAAATCCAGAGTTTTCTTGAGCTAACATGGTGAGAAAAGTGAGCTAGCTTATTACCACAGACAGGGACAAAGTTAATATGCATAACTTTCTACCACAACTAACAAACCCACCTTTTTTTTGGAAATATTGGGTGACATATTGTCGACCCTTCAACTCCTTCTCCTCTCTTATTTTCTTTTCCTTTCTTTTTTGGCTGCCTGATTTTTGAGGCATACTGCTGTCTCCTCCGCTTTGCCCGCTGTGGCGCTGTCTGTCTGTGACAAATCGCCGGTGCTCTACCTGCATTTACGTAAATAGAGGAGGGAAGGTAGGGCCCTGCATGTGTTGATGCTTCCAAAACAAATAAAGGTATTGTTACCAGGACATGGAAAATAAAACAAGTGTGATTATATGTTAGTTAATAACTTAGTGTCATTATTTTTTCTGTATTATAATTTCATCATCATTAGGGGCCTCTCTGGGTCCCCCTCCATCATGGGCCCCTAGAATCCGTCTCCTTTTGGGGGCCCTAAGCAAGCGCTTAGTACGCTTATGCTTTGGGCCGGCTCTGGTTGGCAAGTATGATACATTTACATCTCAAAAGGTTTATATTAAGAACAATTTTGATTGATGTCGCTTGCTTCAGAAAGTAAATAAGGTTTATTACTCAAGTGAAATATTTCAAGCCCTAATTTCTCGTTAAAAAAAATATATATATATATATATACTTTTAAAAGAATTGTCAGGTTTTTTTAAACACAACTTAAAAAAAAAAAAACATGTATTACTCTTAAATATTGTCAACAAATGTGTGAAAATGTGTTTTGTTAAATCTCACATGTGTGTAAAGATTGTCGCACACGATATATTTTATATTTTTTGTATAAATATTATACAAAATATAATTTGCAAAAACCACACTTGTTATTCCCTGAACTAGTGCATGCTCGTGATTGGCCACCTAAACACGGCGCTGATTGGCTGTGGTTCGCACTGTGGGCGGGGTTTAAAAATAATAATAAATCAATCACGTGACCTGCAGCGGATATGACTCGGATCATAATACTGAGGTGAACTTGGCGAATAACTTTTTATTGGCCATCATTTTGGTGTTCTATGTCATTCTGTTCGATTTCATCTTCAATTTGTAAGTCATTAATGTCAAATACATGACTGTCTTGAAAGCCATCAATACAAATAATGCCTACTGCTAGCTATTAGCAAATGTGTTGTTTCCGGTTAACGTAGTTTGAGTGACAGGTCACTGAGCCAATCAGGTGGTCGGAAAATGTCTGCGCGTTGAGACGGAAGTCTCCATTGGTGGAAAGTAGTTACGTCATACCGTAATGTTGACGCTCTAAATTAAAAACAACTTTATTTGATCTCCGGGTGACAATACCGTGCTGTATGTACAAAACACCATACATGTAAAGACTATACATAGACATGACAAAAACTGTCAGTCGTGCACATTTTTCGTCTTGCTTCTTTAAGTTCATTTTCTGTTGTAGTTCCTTATTACGACACTGGGAGGGGCCCTAAACGCATCAGTGCAGCGACATCCTAATGTGTACAGCTCCACTATAATGGACATTGGAGTGTTGCTTTCAAAGGCAAAATTAAAGTATTGCTAGAAACATAATTTTATATGGGTCTTTATTGTATTATATGTATAGTACATGTTCCAAAAATAAAAAGCATAAAACACAGTACATTTAAATATACTAAATGTAAAAAAAGTGAATAAATATTTAAAATAATGTAGTTTGGTTACGCCATCATGAGCGCAACACAAAGGTTGTAAAAGTTTCAACTACAATTCTAAATTAAAGCTGCAAGTAGCGACGGACGGGACCGACTTTGACGGCACATAAAATCCAAACCGGAGCAGTAATTAAAACTCTTTCCTCAACTTTTAATCAGAAGGGTTCAATCTCTCTCCTGTGCTAGTTTGAAGCCGACACGACAAACGCGCTCAGAGGAGATAATGTTTGAAAAAAGGTGACCGGTTTTTACAAAACTTTTGTTTTGAAGGGGGAATTGCAAACTTCCTGTTGATTTTTGCTAGGGGTTGTCAAATGAAATGTAGGTCTAAGTGAGACCTACATAGAGGTTTTTGTTTAATGTCTCTACGACATTCCTACTGGAAGTTACAGGCAGTTTTGTCTGTGTTTTCTTGCTAGGAGCAGTTTTGTCTGTGTTTTCTTCCTAGGGGGCGCTAGAGCGCAATTTTGAGTTTTGGGGTTGTTGTTTTTTCTTAGACCGCAATTTTTGCCAGTCCTGATGTGTGTGTCCAGTTTGGTGAGTTTTGAAGCATGTTAAGGGGGTCAAATTATAGCTCAAAGAGGCAAAAGTGACTGTTTTTACAAAACTTTTGTTTTGAAGGGGGAATTGCAAACTTCCTGTTGATTTTTGCTGAAGGATGTCAGTTTATGAAATCTAGGTCTAAGTGAGACCTACATAGAGGTTTTTGTTTCATGTCTCTCCGACATTCCTAGCGGGAGTTACAGGCAGTTTTGTCTGTGTTTTCTTCTTGGTGGGCGCTAGAGCGCAATTTTGAGTTTTGGGGCTAGGTTTTTTGATTAGATCGCAATTTTTGCCAGTCCTGATGTGTGTGTCAAATATGGTGAGTTTTTAAGCATGTTAAGGGGGTCAAATTACAGCTCAAAGAGGCGGCGGTATAATAATAATAAAACCTTACAAATACAATAGGGTCCTCTGTCCCAAAGGGACATTCGGTCCCTAATAAGATGTCAAAAGCAAACTGAAATCAAATACACACAGCTTAAAGATTGATCAATACCTATTTAAATTTAGTAACACATAAATATGATGATTTATCAAAATATAAAAGAAATATACCTGAACAGAACGCTCATGATGGTTACACCAAAAAGTAACGCTATGAATCGCGTTTTTCCAAGTTTTGGGGGCATTTTTATGCTATTTCCAAGCATCTCCTTTTTATTATCGTTGATTTTAAATGGTCAAACTAATGCATATTATACATGCATGCCCTAGTAAACAAAACAAAAAGTCATATTTATTTTGATTGTTACCTTTTGAAGTACATTTGTGCAGGTGGGTGCGAATGTACCCATTACCAGAGCTGTACACTAATAGAGTTGCGGTCAAACACCGACTTTTTATGTTCTAATTGGCAATGTGCGGCCATAAGATGATTAATTACCTATTTATATAACAGTATTGCCTTATTATCAGAGGTGGGACCAAGTCATTGTTTTGCAAGTCTCAAGTCTTTGCCCTCAAGTCCAGAGTCAAGACAGGCAAGTCTCAAGTCAAGTCCCAAGTCCTGCATTTTGAGTTTCGAGTCCTTCCAAGTCCTTTTAACCACAGACTAATGTATTTACACACATTGTGTATGCTTTTAAAACAAGTGCATTTGAAATTGCAGGGGAAAAAATAGTGCTGACATTGCACTTCATAATAGCACTATTTACAGGTCATTTTCATTTCATTTCATTCATTTATTTATTTCAGGCAATGACATAAAAAAAGTATAACATTTACAACACATAATAATATAAATTAATATAGTGCAAAAGGTAATGTATAGTATGTAATGCATTATTGTCCAGTTTTGCCTGAAAGTGAGTGGGAAGAAGATAACATATTTAATCCCACCCCCAGTTCTCCATTCAGTGATTATTCACATGAGTTTCACTCTTACTTTGTTCAAGGATTATAATACAGATGTTGTATCATAGTGGCATTACCACAGGTAACAATAATTATTACACTGTACCAATAATTTGTATCAACAATGTAGGAATAGTGAATATACCAACAATGGTAATAGACAACATAGCATGGTAAGGAAACATTGAGCACATGTTAACACTTTGAGTCAGAGTACAGCAGCAGGTCAAATTAAAGACCCTCATCTATATATTTGAACCAGACCCCATGTTTGTATAATAGTTTAAATTGATTAATAGTTTTTAAACATTTAACTCATTCCTTTACAGAATAAACACATTTGAAAAAACAAGTGAAACTGTACTTATTTGCACGAAGGTGTTAACATTGTATTTCCATGGCAGATTGCATTTTAACTACAAACCCCGTTTCCATATGAGTTGGGAAATTGTGTTAGATGTAAATATAAACGGAATACAATGATTTGCAAATCCTTTTCAACCCATATTCAGTTGAATATGCTACAAAGACAACATATTTGATGTTCAAACTGATCAACTCTTTTTTTTGTGCAAATAATCATTAACTTTAGAATTTGATGCCAGCAACACGTGACAAAGAAGTTGGGAAAGGTGGCAATAAATACTGATCAAGTTGAGGAATGCTCATCAAACACTCTTTACATTTTGTCAAGTCGAGTCTAAAGTCATCAAATTCATGACTCGAGTCCAAGTCCTGTGACTCGAGTCCACACCTCTGCTTATTATACAAACCCCGTTTCCATATGAGTTGGGAAATTGTGTTAGATGTAAATATAAACGGAATACAATGATTTGCAAATCCTTTTCAACCCATATTCAATTGAATGCACTACAAAGACAACATATTTGATGTTCAAACTCATAAACTTTATTTTTTTTTTGCAAATAATATTTAACTTAGAATTTCATGGCTGCAACACGTGACAAAGTAGTTGGGAAAGGGCATGTTCACCACTGTGTTACATGGCCTTTCCTTTTAACAACACTCAGTAAACGTTTTGGGAACTGAGGAGACACATTTTTGAAGCTTCTCAGGTGGAATTCTTTCCCATTCTTGCTTGATGTACAGCTTAAGTTGTTCAACAGTCCGGGGGTCTCCGTTGTGCTATTTTAGGCTTCATAATGCGCCACATATTTTCAATGGGAGACAGGTCTGGACTACAGGCAGGCCAGTCTAGTACCTGCACTCTTTTACTATGAAGCCATGTTGATGTAACACGTGGCTTGGCATTGTCTTGCTGAAATAAGCAGGGGCGTCCATGGTAACGTTGCTTGGATGGCAACATATGTTGCTCCAAAACCTGTATGTACCTTTCAGCATTAATGGCGCCTTCACAGATGTGTAAGTTACCCATGTCTTGGGCACTAATACACCCCCATACCATCACAGATGCTGGCTTTTACACTTTGCACCTAGAACAATCCGGATGGTTCTTTTCCTCTTTGGTCCGGAGGACACGACGTCCACAGTTTCCAAAAACAATTTGAAATGTGGACTCGTCAGACCACAGAACACTTTTCCACTTTGTATCAGTCCATCTTAGATGAGTTTAGGCCCAGCGAAGCTGACAGCGTTTCTGGGTGTTGTTGATAAAAGGTTTTCGCCTTGCATAGGAGAGTTTTAACTTGCACTTACAGATGTAGCGACCAACTGTAGTTACTGACAGTGGGTTTCTGAAGTGTTCCTGAGCCCATGCGGTAATTTCCTTTACACACTGATGTCCCTTGTTGATGCAGTACAGCCTGAAGGATTGAAGGTCACGGGCTTAGCTGCTTACGTGCAGTGATTTGTCCAGATTCTCTGAACCCTTTGATGATATTACGGAGTGTAGATGGTGAAATCCTAAATTCCTTGCAATAGCTGGTTGAGAAAGGTTTTTCTTAAACTGTTCAACAATTTGCTCACGCATTTGTTGACAAAGTGGTGACCCTCGCCCCATCCTTGTTTGTGAATGAC
>NC_084741.1:17883395-17908395 GCF_033978785.1 Entelurus aequoreus | reverse complement strand
ATAATCTACTAAATTGATGAAAAGAGCCGTCAACATCAATACTGGAAATGTGGTAAATAGGAATATCTCTGGAAGCAATAATTGCAACCAAATATTTTTGTAATTTGATGCTGTGTTTCACATCATTGTGGGGGAAGTTTAACCTACTCTTCTTCTTTAAAAATGCTCCAACTTACCATGAGCATGAAAACACCACAGTTATTCCCCGAGGTCTGGCGTGGGATCTCCTGGTAATACACATTAGCACCATGAAAATGTATACAACCTTTGGGTTCACTACAAGACATTTATATTTTATAGAGTAAACCTATTACCTGCATGTCTTTTCCAGTGAGCTCACTCCAGCTTCCTGGGACGATGTGCTGCGCAATGCTCCTGCAGTAAAAAAAGCCAAATGTGAATCAAATAAAATGCAATAAGCCACTTGGCATATTAAAACATGAAGACAAATTGTAAATAAACAAGTGAAAATTCTATTAGAACACTGCCAAAGCATGAACAAAATCACGTTTCACCAGTACTGGTCCATGACTCTGTGGTTGGGGACCCCTGTTGCACACCACTGGAACATGGCTAGAATGGGAACATAGCCGAAAGAAGAACATGTCTAAAACATGAGCATAGCGGGGAAGGGAAAGATGACTAGAACAGAACCATAGCCAAAACCAGAACATGGCTGGAACAAAAAGTGGCCAAAATGGAACTGTGGCCAGGATTGTTATAAAGGGACCTAGAGATGGATCTGTACACCTCATCACCAAAACCAGATGGCCAAAGGGCAAACTGAGAGTCCAGCAAGAGAATTTCTCTCTTTGCTGGCCTCAACACCTACAATGGTCAATGCAGAAAGAGGCATAAATAATGTCATTGCACAAGAATTATAAGATATCTCCAGTATTTTTCTTTTCAACACTTACACAGAGAAGGTAATGCTCTGGCCCGTTGTGCTTGCTCCACGCTGGGAAGAGGAGTGCATCCTTTAGATGTGCATCCCTCTGTAGTAAACATTTATGAATATTTTAGAAAGAAATTTCAGATTAGTGTAGTTATTATCATTCAAATTTCATTGTACTCACTGGAAGGCTTGACATTGGATCGACGTCTTTGTGCTTCCACGTTGGCACAATATACATGTTGGCAATGAAGACATCTTTGCCCTGGAACACTTTTGAATCCAAAAACATGAGGATATGTGAGCTTTTATATTAACCGTTGAATCAGATTTTTTAATGACCAAAAGCAGCCTCTGTTGTGCAGCTCTAAGAAATCCTACATGTCTCTGAGCAGCTTCCTGAACCAGCTGGAGGCAAGCATTTCCAATCTGTCATCACATTACAGATGTAACAAAGTTATACATATCCATGGAATAAGCAGTCAAGTGAAACAAACATAACAGTTACAGTACTGACCGTGGATTCCATGTCTCTGGACAACCCGAGAGACCAAAACTCTTCTCGGGTTAAACACGCCCCTCCCTCTTTAACGATCAGCTCCGTAGCTGGACGATCGCAGGCCAAAACATACTGGAGCTGTTCATGAGAAAATTTTACATTACTCGACTTGAAGATAACCTTGGCCGCTTCACAAAGCAATAAATGTATATATTTTTAATCATATACTGGCTCCAATGTCAAAATTTTAGTCAATTTGAAACCTGCTCACCAGTTGTTTCTGGTCGGGGTGCAGCTCCTTTTTCCAGGGTGATGTGGGGCCAGCATATGTATGGTCCGTGAAACAATGACACTGGACATGTGTCAATCATACAAATAGTTAGAAAGCTACATGTATGGACACATTAACACTTTTTTTCTGAAAAAGTACCTCAGTTTCCTCCTCCGATGATGAAGGAAGTCAGCATTTCAGCATCTCCTGGAAGCACAGGGGCTGAAGGGGAATCCTTTGGCCAGCCAGGGTGAGTCCCTAAATGAGAGAGGAGGCATATTATGATACAGGGCAGGGATATTAAGATCTCTGAACAAAAATGCCTGTAAACAGCATTCAGTTTGACATACTCGGGCGCATACGGGGTCATCATATGCTTGGGCTTTCCATCCAGGGTCTCCAGCCTAACCATATTGTTTGGAAGAACTTCCATAACTCTGTAACATCAAGGGAATGAGTTCTGGCTTGGTCATCACCAATATGACAATCATGAAACATTTTACCAGTAACGTTGCGGTTAGAATTCAATATTGCATTCAAGCATGTGAGTACATTCAGACTGAATTACAATCCTAGGGGACGGCGTGGCGAAGTTGGTAGAGTGACCGTGCCAGCAATCGGAGAGTTGCCGGTTACTGGGGTTCAATCCCCACCTTCTACCATCCTAGTCACGTCCGTTGTGTCCTTGGGCAAGACACTTCAACCTTGCTCCTGATGGCTGCTGGTTAGCGCCTTGCATGGCAGCTCCCGCCATCAGTGTGTGAATGTGTGTGTGAATGTGGAAATACTGTCAAAGCGCTTTGAGTACCTTGAAGGTAGAAAAGCGCTATACAAGTATAGAAAGAGAGAGAGTAGAGTACAATAGTCAAAGACCACCATTTAGTTACCTCTTTCTTGAATTCAGTGCCCTGGTCAGTGAGGATAACTTCAGGCAAACCATGAGTAAAGAAAATGTCCCTCAAGGCCTGTGGGGCATATATATATATATATATATATATATATATATATATATATATATATATATATATATATATATATATATATATATATATATATATATATATATATATATATATATATATATATATATATATATATATATATATATATATTTATATAACTATATATATATATATATATATATATATATATATATATATATATATATATATATATATATATATATATATATATATATAGTTATATATATATATATATATATATATAACTATATATATATATATATATATATATATATATATATATATATATTATGCGCTTTAGTGGCTTTAATGGGTCAAAGTGAGACAATATCTGTTCCCCTTAGACGACTTTTTCACAGGTCCAAAGAGGTCCACACCTAGAGCATGAATTCCAGTTCTCAGTTTAGCAAATATTTGAATGTAGACTGAGTTTTTGTATAGTTGTGCGTGAAAAGGTGAGGGATGTGTGAATAAAGCCACTCACCAACCATGTACCAAGGTGATACGACCTTGATGGGCTTCAGCTCAGGCACCTCGGTCTTTAACTTTTCAAAGCGCTAGCAGTCAGGACATGTGCGCACCTAAAAGCAGTAATAAAGGGAAACATATTGTAGATATTTGATTCCACAACACTTTGCGACCTACTACTAACTACTAACCTGAGTGTTTCAACTAAAAATAAAAATTAAAAGCAAATATCTTCCTTCTAGGAGCTTGCTTACCCAATCCAATGTGTCCTGTGTGATGGACCGCCAATAAAACCAGGGAGCAATCTTCGCTTGCATCCTCCGTGGTCCAAAATGGCCTGCATGGGCTTCGGTTAACACAGCCACTTTCTCCTCCTCTGTCCTAATGACCCTTCTGTTGCCATGGTACAGGACCTCTTCTACACACACACAATATTGTAGTGAAATGGTTTCAACAATAATGTTGATTTAAAGTACAGACATTTAACAGTATTATATATTAATTAATATTAGTGAAATGGTTTCAACAATAATGTTGATTTAAAGTAGTACAGACATTTAACAATATTATATATTAATTAATATTAGTGAAATGGTTTCAACAATAATGTTGATTTAAAGTAGTACAGACATTTAACAATATTATATATTAATTAATATTAGTGAAATAGTTTCAACAATAATGTTGATTTAAAGTACAGACATTTAACAGTATTATATATTAATTAATATTAGTGAAATGGTTTCAACAATAATGTTGATTTAAAGTAGTACAGACATTTAACAATATTATATATTAATTAATATTAGTGAAATGGTTTCAACAATAATGTTGATTTAAAGTAGTACAGACATTTAACAATATTATATATTAATTAATATTAGTGAAATAGTTTCAACAATAATGTTGATTTAAAGTACAGACATTTAACATTATTATATATTAATTAATATTAGTGAAATGGTTTCAACAATAATGTTGATTTAAAGTACAGACATTTAACAATATTATATATTAATTAATATTAGTGAAATGGTTTCAACAATAATGTTGATTTAAAGTAGTACAGACATTTAACAGTATTATATATTAATTAATATTAGTGAAATGGTTTCAACAATAATGTTGATTTAAAGTACAGACATTTAACATTATTATATATTAATTAATATTAGTGAAATGGTTTCAACAATAATGTTGATTTAAAGTACAGACATTTAACATTATTATATATTAATTAATATTAGTGAAATGGTTTCAACAATAATGTTGATTTAAAGTACAGACATTTAACAATATTATATATTAATTAATATTAGTGAAATGGTTTCAACAATAATGTTGATTTAAAGTAGTACAGACATTTAACAATATTATATATTAATTAATATTAGTGAAATGGTTTCAACAATAATGTTGATTTAAAGTAGTACAGACATTTAACAGTATTATATATTAATTAATATTAGTGAAATGGTTTCAACAATAATGTTGATTTAAAGTACAGACATTTAACATTATTATATATTAATTAATATTAGTGAAATGGTTTCAACAATGTTGATTTAAAGTACAGACATTTAACAATATTATATATTAATTAATATTAGTGAAATGGTTTCAACAATAATGTTGATTTAAAGTAGTACAGACATTTAACAGTATTATATATTAATTAATATTAGTGAAATGGTTTCAACAATAATGTTGATTTAAAGTAGTACAGACATTTAACATTATTATATATTAATTAATATTAGTGAAATGGTTTCAACAATAATGTTGATTTAAAGTAGTACAGACATTTAACAATATTATATATTAATTAATATTAGTGAAATGGTTTCAACAATAATGTTGATTTAAAGTACAGACATTTAACATTATTATATATTAATTAATATTAGTGAAATGGTTTCAACAATAATGTTGATTTAAAGTACAGACATTTAACAATATTATATATTAATTAATATTAGTGAAATGGTTTCAACAATAATGTTGATTTAAAGTAGTACAGACATTTAACAGTATTATATATTAATTAATATTAGTGAAATGGTTTCAACAATAATGTTGATTTAAAGTACAGACATTTAACAGTATTATATATTAATATTAGTGAAATGGTTTCAACAATAATGTTGATTTAAAGTAGTACATACATTTAACAGTATTATATATTAATATTTTTTGCACGTTAGCACGAAGACAGAAGTTCCCAGCAGCGGCCCTAACACTCCGCTTGAAATGTTTCGAAGCCTGCTGGTGTTTGACATAAGTCCCCTGGGAAAGATAAAGACGTATATCATTCAGTGACACCACCATTTTCAGGAGATTTGGATTATATCGATCGCTGTCAATGACGTAAGAGGAAATGACTATATTATAAAAAATTTTAAAAAAACAGCGACGGGCAGTAAGAGGAAATGACGTAGGCGGAAATGACCCCGGAAGTAAATGGGGGCTAGGAAGGTTTTTGTAATGGGAAGAAAATTGGCGTGACAGACCCCTGGATTAGAGTGTTAATAACTTGTAAAAATATATATTTTTTTGCTTTTTAAATATCTATAAATCAACTTCAGATCTGTTGCTGTAAAGTTTTTTTCCATCTTATAGCTTTTCCACCAAAGAAAACCCTGTTTTTTTTTAATGGCAAAAAAACTAAATGTCATTTTCCCCAAAAACTTACCAAAATTGAATATTTGATGTAATTAAAACCTTTATAAATAATTCATAACAATGCGTTCGATTAATTATATAATTTTTTGAACAATGAAAGTAAAAAAAATAAATCTGACTAAAAAGGTGTCGGGGATATAAAGGGCCCCACTCAAGTGTAAAAAATAAGTCATCTATCAATGTTATTAATTTAAACGCTTCTCAAATGTATTTCATAGAGTACCACTATTAAAATACAGTAGCGTAGTAGGCCAAAGTATTCAATAAAAACAAGGCAGGTCAGGTATATTGAATATTTATGCCCACTGTAACAGTTTGAACAGTAACACTGTTTGAATAACCGCTTAAGTGAATCTTTGACATACCACTATTCTGACAACCACTGCTCTAAATCCACTTCAGATCCATCAGACTATAAGTTGTTATTTTTGGCAGTGAGTTATCACGGTGGACCAGCGGTTAGCGCGTCTGCCTCACAATACGAAGGTCCTGGGTTCGGTCCTGCGCTTGGGATCTTTGTGTGGAGTTTGCATGTTCTCCCCGTGACTGCGTGGGTTCCCTCCGGTTACTCCGGCTTCCTCCCACCTCCAAAGACATGCACCTGGGGATAGATTGGTTGGCAACACTAAATGGTACCTAGTGTGTGAATGTTGTCTGTCTATCTGTGTTGGCCCTGTGATGAGGTGGCGACTTGTCCAGGGTGTACCCCGCCTTCCGCCCGAAAGCAGCTGAGATAGGCTCCAGCGACCCCGAAAGGGACAAGCGGTAGAAAATGGATGGATGAGTTTTAAAGTAAAAACTGCCTCCATGGCAGTTTTGGGTCAATAGTGTTAACTTTGCAACATTTTCCTGTTACATTACACCTGTTTCCAATTTTTTTTTTTTTTTTATATATTTATGAAACGGGTCGCAGGCTGCACTTTGGTGTACCGTATAGTAGTGGTTCCCGAACTGTGGTACACCAAATAATCACTTAAAATATTCAGTGTGTATTTATAAACTGTGTGTAATGTTCTAGTGGCCAAAACATAGTGAATATAATTGTTAAATAAAACCCCTGCCTTGTTTTAATGAGTACATAGACCACTGGTTCTTAACCTGGGTTCGGTGAGTCGGCCTCAGGGGTTCGGCGGAGCCTCCGCCGCGGAGGTCAAGACACACCAGACTCATCGTGTAAATAAAAACTTCTTGAGCATTCAGTGGAGCACATGTGAGTGACGTCAGACTCACTGTGGCCACACCTGCAGCACACCTTGTCCCAAACCTGACTAAATTACAAGTTAAATCTCTTATTATAATCAAATGACAGCAGTCATTTCCATGATATTATTTTGTAATATTTTAGCCCACTTACAATGACAATAACAAAATAATGTTTTTAATGAACTGTGTACTAGTATTGTATGTCTGGGTAGGGGTCCTGTTTTGGAAATAATTTGTACCCTTTCAGGTATGGCATTCAGTTCCCACTAAAACATTCACATGTTGCACAATGAGATGTAAACACGGGATCGTGTGTACATTCCTGTAACTTTCTGTTCGTAAAATATATCTTTATTTGTATTTCTTTAATATAATAATCATTTCATGATTAATATTTATAAATTAAGATTAAATTAAGAAAAAACATGTTATTTTTCACTAAAGAAGGGTTCAGTGAATGCGCATATGAAACTGGTGGAGTTCGGTACCTCCAACAAGGTTAAGAACCACTGACAGACCTACGACACCACTATATTTTAATGTTGGTCATTGGTGAAAACAGTTTGAGAACTGGTATAGTATGTTGAATTAGATGACTAATGCCCTCTGGTGGCCACTTTCAATATGACAGCGGCAAAGAGCAGCTAATGTTGCCAAAGTCAAGACAGTGGAGGTTAATGCTAACGAGCTGGGATGGCGTGGCCCCGCCCACCGGGAAACGAAACAGCGTTTGTTTCCTCATTTGCACGAGAATGTATGTTTGTACGTGAAAAAGCTCACCTTTGTTTTCTTTGCATACAAATTCAAGAAAACGTGAGAGCTAACTTTAGCATACACACACACACACACACACACACACAAAGTGCTGACTCGGCGTTAGGTCAGCAGTTAGAGTTGATGTGGTTTATTTGTGTAAAACTTTGCAGTATAAAAGACTGAAATGACCCATTCCAAAAATGGCTCTCTGTACAAAAACATACTGTACATTCTTTAGCACCTGAGGGGTCGGAGTCAAAAAGGCACAAACACACGTCCACGTCATAAATAGCCAGAAAACTGGACCCTCGCTCCGACGTCCCTATTGGTTCTTAAACTCTTCAATAAATACAAGCACGCGTAGGGGAGCAGGCAGGGTCCTACTCGGGTCAAGTTTCCAGGAATGAAACAGGCAGGAAAGAGGACTGGACGCTCGTCGCCGCGGCGAGGAGCCCATGTTAATGATGGGATGTTCACAGTGGAATGACGCGGCGAAGAAGTCGCGCGTCCTCTTAGAGATGAAAATATTCACCCAAAGTCTTTCGCAAAATAATGCTGGTTTCATAAAACCCAAAATTTCACTTTGTTTAAATAATGCAATAAAAATAAAATTAAAAAAAAAAGCTACCCATGTTTTGGTCAAAGGTCACATGAGCAGAAGTCCTGCTCAGTGATTGGCTGGCTTCTCTGTGCTGCTGGGAGGGGTCATCAAGGCCGTCAGGGCGACGGGAGACAGCGGGCAGTCGGCATCCGTGCGGCGCTCCTGAGCTTTTTTCTGGGAGGAGGTGAAAGGTCGACGTCAGACAGGAAGTAGATTTGATTTTATATATATATATATATACATATATATATATATTATATAATATAAGAATTTGGAACGTGGTGCTTACCAAGAGATCTAAGTAGATGACGTGCGTCTGGATGTTGTGTCGGTCCTCCGTTTTCACTTTGGGGAAGGTCTTGAGCTCAGCTTTGGGTTCCGAGCGCAGCGTGTCCATGAAGGGACTCATCCACCGCACGCACGGCGACACGCTCTCCCACGTCAGGCCTGCACGCACCAACGCAGCCACTCAGCAACCAGGACGTGCAAACACGGGACAAGGACGAAGGCGGCACCCACCTGACACTTTGTGAACCACGTCGAAGGTGGAGAAGTTGCAGAAGGCGGCGGCGGCCAGGACGCTGTAGCTGAAGTCCAGCGAGCTGATGTCCATCATGCAAAGGTCCAACAGCTGAAACGCCATTAGGTCAAAGGTCAGGAGTGGACAGTCTAAAATGTTTGATTCCTATTAGTGTCCAATCATGCAGCCACGAGACTTCCTGGGGTCCACCATTACATTTACTCATTCCTCCGATACAGGCACATGTTTGATATCAGGCCCAATATGGTGTCCGATACTAGGGATGTCCGATAATGGCTTATTTGCCTATTATCCGATATTGTCCAACTCTTAATTACCGATACCGATATATACAGTCATGGAATTAACACATTATTATGCCTAATTTGGACAACCAGGTATGGTGAAGATAATGTCCTTTAAAAAAAAAAAAAAATAATAATAATAAGATAAATAAATTAAACATTTTCTTGAATAAAAAAAAAAGTAAAACAATATAAAAACAGTTACATAGAAACTAGTAATTAATGAAAATGAGTAAAATGAACTGTTAAAGGTTAGTACTATTAGTGGACCAGCAGCACGCACAATCATGTGTGCTTACGGACTGTATCCCTTGCAGACTGTATTGATATATATTGATATATAATGTAGGAATCAGAATATTAATAACAGAAAGAAACAACCCTTTTGTGCGAATGAGTGTAAATGGGGGAGGGAGGTTTTTTGGGTTGGTGCACCAATTGTAAGTGTATCTTGTGTTTTTTAATGTTGATTTTTAAAAAAAACAAAAAATAAAAACAAACCAATACCGATAATAAAAACGATACCGATAATTTTCGATACTACATTTTAAAGCATTTATCGGCCGATATCGGCCATCTCTATCCGATACTAATTTCAAACATTTAAATGTCCTCCAATAAGCACACAAGGTTGGTCTTTTATTCTATTTTAGTCAAGCTGTTACAAAAGGTAAGGCTACTAGGAGCTCGCAGCTACACCACAGCTAAGCACACAAGCTAGACATACATGAGTGTCCTTAGAACAAAAAACAATTTCAGAAGACAAAAATATTGATCTGATCCCTTTAGTATTAGGAGGTGGAAATCATCGGGCACCTCACGATTCCATTACGATTCAGGAGCTACGATTAGATTAAAAATCGATAATTGATGCATCTTTAATTTATGTATATTGATGCAGTTTAACATTTATTTTGGTTCGACGAAAATAAGCGTTTATTAAGTGCAACTTTTAAAAACAGTGCATTTGTACTAAACCGCTAAAATAATTCCCATTACATTTGTTAAATGAATGGAAATAACTGGAACATAAGTGCCCTAATATAAAAAGGAGCTGGTCAGATCTCTCGCTGCAGTCAGCATTATGATTATGATTATGATAAATATCGATTATCGAAGTTTACTAATCAATTTTATAATCGTCCCTGTCCAAATTACGGAATAGTTGTGCTTACCGACATCTAAGCTATTTTATTTGGTACATGGTGTAATAAGTGTGATCAGTAGATGGCAGTCACACAAGAGATACATGTAGACTATAGATGACGCCAGTACACACCAAAACTTTAAAACGTTCCATTGAGAATAAGAACATACACACGGCGCTCAAATATGTCAAAATGTTTTAGTATGACTTTGGTAATCTATGAAGCCACACCGCTTGATGGATTGTCGGAGCATTTTGACTACCATGGTCAGACGTACTGTGCTTCAACATATACCTGTATATTATGGTGTGTGTATATGTAAAGACCGCAAAATGGCACCTATTAGACATAATCTAGCGTTTTGTTTTGCTATATTATGCAAAACCAACTTTTCTTACCTTATGGTACCTGCTGATGTGTATTTAGGATCTGCATAAGACTCGCTATGGAAGTGCTAAAAACTATCGGTGTAGTTAAATTAATTTACCCACAGAGCAGGCACGGAAATAAGAGCACTCACAAAACGGCGCATGCAGACGGTAGGAAAGCGACTTGAAGATGGTCTGTAAAACAATCTATACAACATCTTGACCAAAGAATCACCATTACATGTTATGTAGACAACAAGGAAGTCTTTTAAATGTAGAAAATAAATAAATCATAATATGACCCCTTTAGTGCGCCTTATAATCCAGTGCGCATTTTGTATGAAAATAGACCTGAATAGACCCGCTTATCGGCAGTGCGCTTTATAATCCTGTGCGCCCCGTGGTCCTAAAAACACTGTATTGAGACACATGACCGGTGTTCGGGTAATATTTTCACGAAAATAGCTACTGATCAATGGCCGATCGATCGGCACGTCCCTACATGACCAAATGGAATCCATTCAATTGATGTTGCAAAAACAATGTTTGGTTACCTGTGTGATCTGGATGTAGGTTTCCTGCGAGTACTGAGGTACCAGAAAGTTGTGTCCGTCTTTCTGGGCCTCCACCTGAGCGTAGAGCTTGAGCCAGGCGATGGGAGTCTCAGGACAGAGAGTCCAGTCCAACGCCTGCACCAGACAGTTTTTACTTTAAATGTACGCATACAACAATGAATCCACATCACAGTGTTTTCCACAGGCCTGCATGGGAAACCCTGTATTAAAAGTCAAGTACCTTGAGAATGAGAAGCTCCGTGCGCTGGATGTCCCAGGTGTCACACGCTCCGTCTGTTACGTAGGCGAACTCGCTGATTTTGGGCGGGTAGATCTCCTGCAAGAAAGACGGCTGTTTACAAAAAAAGTCCCCCAAACAGTTGCCAACTAATCATAACAGACAAGTTCTGAATATATTCAATCACAGCTACTTTAGCTTTGTGGGGAAAAAGGAGGTGGAGTTACAGACGAGGTCCAATCAGAACTGCTGTCTTTGTGAGGTTAAGCAGTTTGTTTTTTACCGCATAAATGGCATAGAAGGTTGCAATGTATCAATTACACGCTACAATATGCCTACACCTGGTAGAAAGAGAAGACTTATAGGACGCAATGGAGAACGAGACCCGGTGTCAACTATGTGGAGCGATTATCACCCATAAAAGCGCAACTTGAGCGCCATCTTGACAAGAGTAATGCTGGACAATTAATTGCATTTTAACCCCAATAATAATTTTGGCTTCTCACAATCAAAAAACTAATCAAATAAAACAATGGGCCGCAACGTACATGCAAATTCCTGTTAGTGTAAAAAAAGACCACGTCTACTAGAAGTTTTGGATCTCATCATGGTTGCTACTTTCTCCTAATCCATAATCACAAAACTCCACACAAAAAAAAAGAAGTTAGGCATATGAATTTCAAGTACGGTAAATTCCGAACTACTGTATAAGCCGCAACTTTTTTCCTGCACTTTGAACCCTGCAGCTTATTAGACGATGTGGCTAATTTATAGATTTTTCTTGATTGGCGGCGATAATCAAAATAATCTAATACAAAAACCAAGCAAAAAAACACAAGCTGTTTTGTGTGCTATGGCGCCATCTTTTGGACGAAATCGCTCACTGCAGTGTCCTTCCATTTACTGTTTTCAACAACCGGAAGTGCTGTTCAGTCTTCTAGTGGTCCATAGCTTTTCCATAGCTTTTTTTGTGGATTCTTCATTCATCAGTCCAAGCAATGTTTGTAAGTTTTAAATTATAACAAACAATTCATACTTACTAAACCATCCCATGTGTGATGTCTGTAGGAGTGTTTTCATGCATATTTGTACATGTTACCGTAATGTAATGACGCTTGCGTTGTTATTATTAGCTAATAGGCTAACACGTTGACAAGTGTTCGTGTTGGAATTATTACCTTACAATGGAATTAAGGGACAAGCTGTAGAAAATGGATGGAATTATTTTTGTATGGTTTCAATTCCAAAAAATTCTTCAGTAAATTCACAAACGTCTCCGTGGAGTTGGAGAGTTTAGCTGATTGGAGAGCTAGCTTCCGTAGCTAGTGGGTCCGTGACGATGACTTCAGTTTTGTTTGATCAATTGTTTTACAGGAAACGTTTGGAAACAATTGAAAAGATATGTAAATAAATATTTACAGAATCGTCTGTGTAAATAACTCATTCCTTAATGCATATGCCTGCGGTTTATAGTCTGGTGCGACTAATATACTGGAAAAAGCTTCCCCCCCCCCCCCTTCTAAAACATAGTGGGTGCAGCTTATCAATCAATGTTTATTTATATAGCCCTAAATCACAAGTGTCTCAAAGGGCTGTACAAGCCACAACGACATCCTCGGTACAGAGCCCACATACGGGCAAGGAAAACTCACCCCAGTGGGACGTCAATGTGAATGAATATGAGAAACCTTGGAGAGGACCGCATATGTGGGTAACCCCCCCCGGCTTATGTACCGGTGCGTTCTATAGTGAGGAAAATACGGCATATACAAAAAAATGACAGAAAAACGGAATCTGTTTTTTTCATTTTTTCTATTTGCTTTTGATCATTTTGTACAAAATAAAATATGTAGGATTTAAAATAATCAGGAAATAGTCAGAGACACTTAAGTGTGTTGAAGCAAAACCTCTAAAGCATGGGTGTCAAACTCTGGCCCACGGGCCAAATTTGGCCCACCGTGTAATTTCACTTGGCCCTTGAGGCGATATCAAATTAACACTAAAGCTGGCCTGCCGATCCTCCCGGGAGTCTTCCAAACGCCAGCCAGCCAGCGCTGGCCCAGTCATAACATGTGCGGCTTCTGCACGCACACACATTAGAATGCAACGCATACTTCATCAACAGCGATACAGGTTACACTGAGGGTAGCCGAATAAAAAACTTTAACACTGTTAGAAATATACGCCACACTGTGAATCCACACCAAACCAGAACCCTTTGCAGCACTAACTCTTCCGGGACGCTACAAGGTGTGTGTGTGTGTGGGGCGGGGTGTTTGGTGGTAGCAGGGGTGTATTTTGTAGCGTCCCGGAAGAGTTGGTGCTGCAAAGGATTCTGGGTATTTGTTCTGTTGTGTTACGGTGCGGATGTTCTCCCGAAATGTGTTTGTCATTCTTGTTTGGTGTGGATTCACAGTGTGGCGTATATTTCTAACAGTGTTAAAGTTTTTTATACTGGCACCCTCAGTGTAACTTGTACCGCTGTTGATGAAGTATGCGTTGCAATCGCTCGTGTGAGCGTACAGAAGCTGCACATATCTTGTGACTGGGTCTGAACGATGTTGGAATGGATGAAAAGCGGACGTGACGATAGCTCGTAGAGTACGTTAAAGGTTAATTTGTTCAACCTTGGCCCGCAGCTTTGTTCAGTTTTAAATTTTGGCCCACTCTGTATTTGAGTTTGACACCCCTGCTCTAAATTCTTAGTGGCCACATGCGTGGACAGCACCTTTTAGCTCTTATTTCCAAAATTGTGTACATTACCGAGTTAGGGTCTTATGGCCGCTTATGTGGACACTTACTTATACTGCCATCTGATGGTGTCAGAAGAGTATAACATACAATGGAATTTGGAAAAAAAAGTGTAAAAATAAGAATTAGTATGTCACTAAACATGAAGTACACGTTTGTGTACTTATGGACCAAAAGTACATTATATCAAAAGATTCTTCTTAGTTTTTATTCTAATTAGGGTCCAATAAGCCCAAATAGCAAAAAGGAAAAAAAAGCATGTAAACAAACAGCTTGGGCCTTAAGAGGTTAATTAAAACAGGCTTTAGCTAAAAGACTGAACACCACAGACACTCCCATCACTACAATGAAGTATAAATGATAAAAACATTGGATCTTAAGTGTGTGAAAATTTGACTCTTGTTAACGTCCCCGACGACCTGCCTAAAAAGTTTTGTAATCAGAACTGTGCAGCGTAGCCTACTTTTTATAAATCTTAATATCGCAGACAATCACCCTCATTTAATTGTGGCAGCTAAAATCGTGATTAAAATTCAATAGAAATGTGCACCCCTACAAAATATTTGTGGTCCTTTCTTTGGCATCTTGAGAGGAACGTGAATGCAGAAATTAATTCAAAAAGTTGAGGGGTAACTCACTTCTATTTTGGAGGCTATGAAGAGCGCTGTGATGCCGATGAGCTGCAGGAACTCCTTGTTGACGTCGTCCTGAGTCAGCATAAAGCGGTCAAAGTAGTCCTGGGCCAAATATGCCGTCTGACGGTGGAGGCAGTACACCTCGCTCACCTGCACCACAAAAAAGCCCAAACATTTAAAATAGTGTTTTGGTGGTCATTCGCCAATATTTGGACTGTTGGTTGTGTTCCTCACCTCCAGCAGCCAGTCGAGGAGGATGGCTCTCATGCTGGCCTGCAGTCTGGGGTGTGCCTTCAGGTAGCTCTTGTCGTGAACGTACTTCAGCTCCTTGTTGAGCATCTTGATCCACACGTCATCAGAGCTGGCCCAGCTGCAACACCGCCACAAAGTCTTGTTTGAGAAAACCAACGGGAGGGAGGAGGAGGAGGAGGGACGCCGGGTGGCGGCGTACCTGAGGCGAGGGAGGGGCGAGGTCTTGATGAAGAGGTTCTTGAATCTGTACTGCTTGAAGCTGGATGGGTCTGCGGGCTCCAGTTCTTTGTGGGGCGTCTCGATGAGGACGCACGGGCTGGTCCCGTCCTCGAACCAACACTTCTACAAAACATCAAGCTCCGGTTAACTTATTTTTACACTTGTATGACTTACTTTGACATGTTACTGTAAACATGATATGATGAGTGGTCACAGAAAAGGTACTTTTGACTGGCTTTCAAAAAACACCAATGTAGGACTGCAAGATTTTGGGAGAATATGCAAATCAAATTTTTTTCACTATGAAAGATTCATTTTCTACGACAATTACTACTACCCCCCCTCCACACACACACACACACACACACACACACACATCATGCTCAATATGGCAGCAAACTATCACAATACAATATATTACATGTAATCTTTTAAGATTTAACTTTCCTCGGATTATAAACAAACATGAAAAACAATGTAAATAAAATTCTAAAATCTCAGTAAACACTTAACCTTAAAATTAAGGTGCAAAAATAAGGAATATGTAGGAAAGAAAGTAACAAAATAGTGTAAAGTGTAAACAAAGAAACCTGAGAACTATTCTTTGCAGGTTTAGTGCCAGGAAGTTTCAACTGTAACATTTAATTAGGTCTGTTATTCTTTAAGTATGGAATATAATTTAGTATTTGTGATTAAAATAATAGTAATTTTCAATAATATTTTGAAGCATCACATTTGATATATATTATAATTTATATTATTTATACAGTCCGGCACTTTAGTTCCTACCCGTTTCCCTATACCCGAATAGCGAACAGATGAGGATTAAAAAAAGAAGTGAGCGCAGCTAAGGCCCTATGGTCCGTTTTTCCTCCCCCAAAAAACTGCCAGACTATCGAAGTGACTTTTCCTGTTTTAGCCACAATTTATTTGCTCTCTGCAGCACTGTAATTTAAATTTTCTGTTCTCACTCCATGCATATTCAACAGCAAGATGGCGCAAACAAACTTTATACTTGATAGAGTGAAAGTGCCTTTGTTAATGCAACCGGTCTTGCTTTGCAACTTCCGGTTTCTTCCGACCCAAAAAAATGTTTTAATCAAATGCATTTTTTATTGATATCGATCACGTGTCTATAGTGCGATAAATATCTTGTTTTTAGATATACCATATTCTTATTCGTGATTTGCCATATTCTTAATGATTTGTCATATTCTTATTCATGATTTGCCATATTCTAATTATTGATTTGCCATATTCTTACTATTGATTTGCCAAATTCTTATTCATGATTTTCCATATTCTTATTCATGATTTACCATATTCTTACTCATGATTTGCCATATTCCCTGCCCCACTACATACAAGTGGAATAAAAATCACACTTTTTTCATTATTACAGCAGTACTGATGTTTAAAACCCACTTTTTGTAGGATTTTATTCTCCATGAAAAAGTTAGCCATGATTTTGCACCAGTTTGTAATTTCACATAAACCAGTCCATTTTTATCAAAATTTCCATACAGATAAGTAAAAAGAAATTAATTATATTCTAAAAAGGAATCTAACTTTTTTTAATAGGTTTTAGAACAATGAGAAGCATTTAAGTCAAAAGTGGTAGTTTATGGAACAAACTTGACTGAGACAAAGCAAAGTAAATTTATGTATTTAAAAATAATAATGATGGCTATGATTTTGAGTAAAATTATATTTCATTTAATTTGTTGTGAAGTGAAAATATGGCCTTGTCGTCTCCTACATTGGTTGACGAATGCTGTAGTTGTGTGAACAGGGCGCAGATGTTATAGGTTTACTTTCTGCTCCTTTTCATTCATAATTTACGTTGCTTATACTTCTTTGATTTCAACGAATGAAATAAAATGGAAACTTACTAGCTGCTCTCGTCAGTGTGCTAATGACATGTAAACGACACAAACCTGAATTTCGTAGCTTTGTTTCTTGGCGGTGGGTTGCGTCTTCTTCCTGAAGGGCTGCCAGAGGAACAAACTAGTGAGTCAAGCTCAAAAGCCACATTGGCACAACTCTGTCTAACAAATAGGAACTGGAATTTTGCCGATCATTCACAATCCCTATGTAAGATAACAGATGTTTTTCGGCTTATTTACGCATTTGCCGTCGTAAAATACTGCAAGTTTGAGGCAGCTAACAATGTAGATAATGGGAGTAGACAATTCTCATAAAAACATTCAACAATACTCCATTTACATGTCATATATAATTATTAGCAATATTATAAGAGCGAACACCAAATTACTACTATTAGGGTGCTGTAACCACAGAGAGCTACTAGCTTATGCTGCTATAGACTTATTGAGCTGCTGCATCGCCTCTTTAGCTGGTAAAACCTCGATAGTAGAAGGTTGTGGCCATAAAACGGGAAGTTTGTAAACTTTGACGTTCAACATAGACTAAGAGGTGGCGAGAGACACGAAAAGACGCTCGTGTTCGGCAAAATTTTTAAACCGGCGTGAGGATTTTTATTAATTCATCTAAACGGGAAGAAAGAAACATCCCATCAGTCGGCATTCCAGTGAGAGCAAACATTGTACAGTAAGTGATTGTTTTATTATGTTTGTATATCTTGTTTAGCACTTAGCAATAATGCTACTAAAGCTAGACCTGTTTGGCGCAAAGCTTCTAGAACTTCTAGATCATCCTGTTTATAGTCAGGCTCAAAAATACAAGTTTCTGGATCATAGTTTGTCCCAAAGTAATCATTGTACCTCAGTCTGCATGATTAGTAGTTGAAGTAAATAGTGAAGGTTAGTCTGTAAAATTAATACGCCGCCGTATGCTTAAAATAAGCAAAATGTGTAGATATTACATGTAGGGCTGGACGATATGGCCTTTTAATAATATCTCAATATTTTTAGGCCATGTCATGATACACAATATATATCTGGATATTTTGCCTAAGCCTTGAATGAACACTTGATGAACACTTAATCACAGCAGTATAATGATTTTATGTGTCTACATTAAAACATTCTTGTTCATACTGCATTAATATATGCTCATTTTAAACTTTCATGCAGAGAGGGAAATCACAACTAAGTCAATTTGCCAAAACTGTATTTATTAAACAGTTATTAAGCAGTGGCACAAACATTCATGTCATTTCCAAAACAAAGTGCAAGATTGTCAGACATTTTAAAACAAGCTATTAGTGCACTTTTGTGCATGATGTCACTAAGAGGACATATCAAAACTCTAAATTAAAGTGCACTTTTTGTACAAAACGCCACTACAATAGTTTAAAACAAATAAAGTGCACTTTTGTGCATGATGTCACACAAGATGTTTCAATAACTGTCAATTAAAAATGAGCTGCATAATAGGAAATCAAATAGTGTATGTCCTTCACTGCGGACGTTATCTCCTTCTGTTGTTGACTATTTTTTTCATACGGTGTTGATGTGGAAATTGTGTTTATGTGCAGGTTGCTTTGGCACCGGCCGGAGATGTTGACATGCGGAGTTTCAAGCACTCATTCTCTAGCGGGTGACTTTTCAAATGATGTTACGAATTAGCAGTAATGCTACTTTTTGTAGCAACGCTTTTACTTGACATATTACGGTTGTCTGTTCAAAATCTTCCCGCTTAAAGCCAAACCACAGCCAGACGATGGACTCCATGCTGTTTTTCTCGGGAATTAATTCTTCCTCCATTTGTTACCAGATTCGCACCTTCTTTCTCGTAATACCACTCGCACCGCTCCACTAGCATCACAGCTAATGTTACCCATTCCGCTACCTCTCTGCTCCGTGAGGGCGTATGACAAGTACGTGACGTATGTAAGAAGGTGCGCTTGTTTTATGTCTCTTTGCAAAGGAGAGACACGAAACAGTGGGAAGAGCCTGTAGTCTTAATGCCCGCCGCTAAAAGCAACTGCGTGAGAAATGTATGCCGTATTTTTAGGACTATAAGTCGCTCCGGAGTATACGTCGCACCGGCTGAAAATGCACAATAAAGAAGGAAAAAAACATACACGTCGCACTGGAGTATAAGTCGCATTTTTGGGGGAAATTTATGACAAAATCCAACACCAAGAATACACATTTGAAAGGCAATTTAAAATAAATAAAGAATAGTGAACAACAGGCTGAATAAGTGTACGTTATATGAGGCATAAATAACCAACTGAGAACGTGCCTGGTATGTTAACGTAACATATTCTGGTAAGAGTCATTCAAATAACTATAACATATAGAACATGCTATACGTTTACCAAACAATCTGTCACTCCCGATCGCTAAATCCCATGAAATCTTCCTCCCCGGTGTCGCCTCTGGTATGCGCCGTTTCCTTTCTTTCTGCTGCTCGATCGCCGTTTTCTGCTGCATATTTCACTACGTCCGGCTTGTAATCTGCAGTATATGATTTCCTTTTTCTGTGCCATTTTAGTTCAGCCCTTCTCAGTTTTTATAAGTTACCGCCAATGTTGAAATAATCCATTTTAATAGCTACGGACGTAGCAGGAGTTAGCATCCCATGACCCACAATGCACTTCTGCAATGACAAATTATTGTTACAGTGTAATAATTATTGTTACCTGTGGTAATGCCACTATAATACAACATCTGTATTATAATCCTTGAACAAAGTAAGCGTGAAACTCATGTGAATAATCACTGAATGGAGAACTGGGGGTGGGATCAAATAAATTATCTTCTTCCCACTCCCTTTCAGGCAAAACTGGACAATCATGCATTACATACTATACATTACCTTTTTCACTATATTGATTTATATTATTACGTGTGGTCAATTTTGTACTTTTTTTTTTAAGTCATTGCCTGAAATAAAAATTAAAAATTAAATAAAAATAAAAAGAATGACGCACAATGCACTTCTGCCATGACCCGCCCCCGCCGAATTCTTATTGGCTGACGTGTGTGACGATTGCTGACGTGTGTGTGACGATTGCGGACATTTGCTTAGTCTCTTACGCAAATGAGATAAATAATATTATTTGATATTTTACGGTAATGTGTTAATTTCACACACAAATCGCTCCGGAGTATATGTCGCACCCCCGGCCAAACTATGAAAAAAAACTGCGATTTATAATCCGAAAAATACGGTACTCTAATATCATGATCTAGTCATTTTCAATATCGCACAGAGACAAACCTGCGATATACCGAGTATATTTGATACATCGCCCAGCTCTAATTACATGTTGTATGAATGTTACTACATTACATATATACTTACGCCATGACTATGAAGCCTTGGAGGTGTTTTTTTTTTTAAAAGCATTTTATAGGTGAAATAGAGGATTGTTACCTGACCAGCGCCCCCCGCGACCCTGAAGGGAATAAGCGGTAGAAAATGGATGGATAGCTGACTTTTGATAGCGTTGATTTACGATTTAGAAGACATTAAAAAAAGAAACGTGGTCTTGTATTACATAAGGATTTTGAATGACAGACAAAATAGTTCAGTTCCCCTTTAAGGTGGTCAGTGTCCAAAGGTACCAAGTTTGTATATTACCAACCTCAGACTTCCTTTTCCTGGGGGGAGCTCTGACGAGGGCGTCTGGTGTGTTTGAGTCTCTGACTTGCAGAGTGATGCGATCGCTGCAGACAAAAACACATTGATATTACTAATAAATATTAACTAACAAATGGTTAACCGGCCGCACAGATGGCTGACACATTTCAGTGATGTGATAATGGTTTTCGCCACACCCGCACTACCACCCTAATCCCCTCCCGACATAGAGGGAGGGGGAGGTGCGCGGGGGACACACATCCTCAGTCGACCCACACAAAAAAAACACCAGGTGCCTACCTTCGTCTGGACATGGTTCTGATTGGACTTGTGGTTCTGCTGCAAAAACAAGGAAAGGGACACGGTCACATTTTGAAGAAGCAATAAATTCAAGATGGATGGTGAGGTCGGAGCTCACGTCTTGGTGCTAAACATCACCTATGTGCTAAACCCCAATTACCGTAATTTCCGGACTATAAGCCGCACCAGCTAAATTTAGGGGAAAATACAGATTCCTCCATATATAAGCCGCACCCGACTATAAGCCGCAGGGTTTTGATGTGTAATTACCGTAGTATATAGGGGTTCCTGCTACCACGGAGGGGATTTTCGGGACAGAGATGACTGTTTGGGAACGCAAAGCGTCCCATTTATTAACAAGAAATCTTTCAATCATACTTTCACATCTTTGACATGGCGAACAGCATTCGTGCTGAGTACAAATAATACAACGGTGCAAATTAATACAAAGTGCTCGCCTGTACGTTATCAAAATAACCAGCCTACCGGTATATGAAAAGTCAGTCTTTAATCATTGTGTCATCGTCTTCCTCCTGCGTACTAAAACCACCGAAATCCTCTTCGTCGGTGTCGGAGAAGAACAGGCCGTAAATAAGCCGCACCGTTGTATAAGCCGCAGGGACCAGAACAAGGGGAAAAAGTAGCAGCTTATAGTCTGGAAATTACGGTAATGTTATATTTGACTCATTAGCGCAGTGGTTCTTAACCTGGGTTCGATTGAACCCTAGGGGTTCGGTGAGTCGGGCTCAGGGGTTCGGCGGAGGTCAAGACACACCCGACTCATTGTGTAAATACAAACTTCTCCTTATCGGCGTATTACGGATACGGCAACAGTAGAAGTCACACTGATTTGCAGGTGTCATTTGTTGTGAGTTTATGCAATGTGTTGGTTTTGTTGTTTGAACAAGGTGATGTTCATGCACGGTTCATTTTATGCACCAGTAAAAAAAACATGGTAACACTTTAGTATGGGGAACATATTCACCATTAATTAGTTGCTTATTAACATGCAAATTAGTAACATATTGGCTCTGAACTAGTCATTATTAAGTACTTATTAATGCCTTATTCGGCATGGCCTTATTATAAGCCTAACCCTCTAACCCTGGCCCTAACCCTAACCCAATAACTCTAAATTAAGTCTTTGTTACTTAGAATATGTTCCCCTAGTGTCCAAAAAACTCTAAATTAAGTCATTGTTACTTAGAATATGTTCCCCTAGTGTCCAAATAACTCTAAATTAAGTCTGTGTTACTTAGAATATGTTCCCCTCGTGTCCAAAAAACTCTAAATTAAGTCTTTGTTACTTAGAATATGTTCCCCTAGTGTCAAAACAACTGTAAATTAGGTCTTTGTTACTTAGAATATGTTCCCCTAGTGTCCAAAAAACTCTAAATTAAATCTTTCTTACTTAGAATATGTTCCCCTAGTGTCCAAAAAACTCTAAATTAAGTCTTTGTTACTTAGAATATGTTTCCCTAGTGTCCAAAAAACTCTAAATTAAGTATTTGTTACTTAGAATATGTTCCCCTAGTGTCCAAATTAGGGCTGCAACAACTAATCGATTAAAATCGATTATAAAAATAGTTGCCGATTAATTCAGTCATCGATTTGTTGGATTTCTGCTATGTACATGCGCAAAAGCTAAAACATTTTTTTTAAATATAAACCTTTATTTATAAACTGCAACATGTATAAACAGCTGAGAAACAATAATCAAAATAAGTATGGTGCCAGTATGTTTTTTTCAATAAAATACTGGAAAGGACAGAAATGTTGCTTGTCTCTTTTATCAGATTATTAATCGATTATTCGAAGTAATAATCGACAGATTAATCGATTATCAAATTAATCGTTACTTGCAGCCCTAGTCCAAATAACTCTAAATTAAGTCTGTGTTACTTAGAATATGTTCCCCTAGTGTCCAAAAAACTCTAAATAAAGTATTTGTTGCTTACAATATGTTCCCCATACTAAAGTGTTACCAAAAACATATAACTTTGTCTTGAATTTGAAATATATATATATACTTTTTTCCACTTAAGTAGGGTTCGGTGAATGCGCATATGAAACCTCCAACAAGGTTAAGAACCACTGCATTACAGTGACAATTACAAGGCAATAATAGTATTAATCAATAGTGAAAAATACAAAGGAATAATAGTTTGGGTTTTTTAAACATCACAACCAAGTTTGGTCCAGTGGAGATATGCTTCTTAATGATAAACATACTGCATAAAGTTGATTTAAAAAGAACACAATAACATAGCTTTTAAAAGTAGGGAAGTGTGAAGTTTGATGTGAATTGAGAGTACAGTAAGAGGTTTTGGATAAGAAACTAACAAAGTAAGAGCAGGAGGGGGGTTGCTCTTCCCTCGCTTTCAAACAAAAAAAACTTACAAAATATCTTATTTAAAACCACTCCACTTGCCATGAAAGATATATCAAACGTTTCCACACAGAACTAATGCAGTTCGAGCGAGACAAATGGATCGAAAATGTGAACTTTAACCAAGAATCGGAACGCAAAGACGCGCCAATTTCAGCAGCAGCTAAGCGGGAGGATCGCAGCTCGTCCTCTTTGGCGGGCATTAACTATCTTAAAAACACTCCACATTGACTCACATTGAGCCTTAAGGACTAAAACAAAGCCCCGAGACACTAATTACGGACACTTTTGTCTGGTTTGGAAGCAGTTTGTCGCGTTTAAGGGCGAGTGGAGGAGAGGGTAGCGTTTGGAGGGAAGCTGCTACTAGCCGAGCTGCTAACTGGGTCAACAATGCTAGCTTTGGACTAACAATTATACAAAACCCGTCGAGTCTAACTTATTAGCTTTTGGTTTGAACGGGGAAGAACCGAGAGAGAGTTAAATTATATATTTGCAGAGCTCTGTGGAGGTCAGAAAACAGCCATTTTTGTGTTGGGAACGCGTTATTCCCGTTGGAAGTGTAATAAGTCGTTATTCAAAGTGTAAGAAGTCGTTAACCAAAGCAAAGCTATTTCACGCAGTATTTATCGCAGAAGTGTAAAAAAAGGACGCCATAAACTACTAATTTTCTAAATTAAAGGGCTTAAAGCTGCAATTCACCACTTGTCCACATTTAGTAAAAGTACATTAGTATAAAAAAAAAAACAAGTTAGTGAAAAACAATATTTTAATGGTACAAAGGAGCGTTTAAGTGCGGTGTTCTTACCTGCCGAGTGAAGAATGAATGTGGGCATCAGCTGTGGCGCCGGCGCCAATCTTTATATATCCGCCTCTGCTTGCCGCGCGCCTCTGCGCATGCGCATTTCTCCCCCGCTTCCACAACCTCGCGCTAAATGTTTGAAAACGAGCGGAAATCTCCTCGAACGAGCAAAGCCGACGACTCCCTAAGAGCCGCGCGTGTCGTGGAAATCCACTTCACTCGACAAAAACACCCACTCGCTAACACAGCGACGTTTATGTTCGGTTTCACCGGAGACGGCGTTCGTTTCGATGGGTAAGGGGATTTTTTTCGATGTCCGCACGGCGTTCCGTGTGTTCCGGTTGAATTTAAACGACGCGCACGTCACCCGCACGTCGTACCGCGCACCGGACACTCGGTGAAATGATCGAATGGTGAAGTTTTTAATCGTTTTTCGCCAGCTGCCGGTGGAGTTTCCGCGTTTTGAGGCCGCCCAGGGGAGGAGTCTCCGGCACGCTCGGCCAATGAGAGGGCGAGGAGGGCCGGTCACGTGATTCCTGGTTAAAATGTAAACAGACGAGCACGTGGAGCTGCTGTCAAACACGTCAACAAAGCGCTCGCATGAGAGAATAATGACATATCGACTTAATATCAAATATTAGACTTCATTT
>NC_084741.1:17853395-17878395 GCF_033978785.1 Entelurus aequoreus | reverse complement strand
TTTATTAATGTGCATTGTCCCATTATTCCTATTAGGAGTTTTATAATACATCTATGAAGAAGCTTATTGGCGTGTCTGGTGGGACTGGCCAAAGTTAAGTAGGAGAAAATGCGGTCGGTTATCAATTATTTAATGTTTCTGTGCGGCCCGGTAGCAAATGCGTCACGGACCGGTGCTGGTCCCCAAACCGGTGGTTGGGGACCACTGCTTTATATGACTATTTGTCTATTTACATTTGAATTCTACCTCGATACCAGCCGTGTATGTTTATTATACGTTTACAAATCAACTTAAAGGCCTACTGAAAGCCACTACTACCGACCACGCAGTCTGATATTTTATATATCAATGATGAAATGTATTTATTTATTTATTTATGAAATCTTAACATTGCAACACATGCCAATACGGCCGGGTTAACTTATAAAGTGCAATTTTAAATTTCCCGCTAAACTTCCGGTTGAAAACGTCTATGTATGATGACGTATGCGCGTGACGTCAATCGTTGAAACGGAAGTATTGGTACCCCATTGAATCCAATACAAAAAAGCTCTGTTTTCATCTCAAAATTCCACAGTATTCTGGACATCTGTGTTGGTGAATCTTTTGCAATTTGTTTAATGAACAATGAAGACTGCAAAGAAGAAAGTTGTAGGTGGGATCGGTGTATTAGTGGCTGGCTGTAGCAACACAACCAGGAGGACTTTGACTTGGATAGCAGACGCGCTAGCCGAGGCTAGCCACCGAACGCACGGATGATCGGGTGAAGTCCTTCGTCCTTCCGTCGATCGCTGGAACGCAGGTGAGCACGGGTGTTGATGAGCAGATGAGGGCTGGCTGGCGTAGGTGGAGCGCTAATGTTTTTATCATAGCTCTGTGAGGTCCCGTTGCTAAGTTAGCTTCAATGGCGTCGTTAGCAACAGCATTGTTAAGCTTCGCCAAGCTGGGAATTAGTATTATTATTATATTGTTGATCTTCTGTCTATCCTTCCAGTCAGGGATTTATTTATTTTGTTTTTATCTGCATTTGAGCCCGATGCTATCACGTTAGCTCCGTAGCTAAAGAGCTTCGCCGATGTATTGTCGTTGAGATAAAAGTCACTGTGAATGTCCATTTCGCGTTCTCGACTCTCATTTTCAAGAGGATATAGTATACGAGGTGGTTTAAAATACAAATCCGTGATCCACAATAGAAAAAGGAGAAAGTGTGGAATCCAATGAACCCTTGTACCTAAGTTACGGTCAGAGCAAAAAAAGATACGTCCTGCACTGTAGTCGGTCACTCTCACTTTCCTCATCCACGAATCTTTCATCCTCGCTCAAATTAACGGGGTAATCGTCGCTTTCTCGGTCCGAATCTCTCTCGCTGCATTGTAAACAATGGGAAAATATGAGGAGTCCTTCCTCCGGTGACGTCACGCTACTTCCGGTATAGGCAAGGCTTTTTTTTTTATCAGCGACCAAAAGTTGCGACCTTTATCGTCGATGTTCTCTACTAAATCCTTTCAGCAAAAATATGGCAATATCGCGAAATGATCAAGTATGACACATAGAATGGATCTGCTATCCCCGTTTAAATAAAAAAAAATCATTTCAGTAGGCCTTTAACCACTATGCCACACTGTTGCTTTTATGTTCACTTAGTTTAAGCCCCTTTTAATAACAACAAAAAATGTAGCAACAATCTTTTCCTCAAAAAATAATCTGTGACGAAAATAAATTAGTTTATCTACAAGCTCATTGTCAAAAAATACTTAAGGTCATTCAATTTGGAAAGAAATACAAATATTGTTGATAGTTACAACATAACATTTCTTAAGGATATATTTTATTTATATATATTACATTTGATGAAATGAGGGTTTATTTTATCAAAATATTGTTTTATTTTGAGTATTCATGGAATTGTATATTGTGGATAATGCATATATGTTTAAGAGTTCTTTTCTTTATTCATAGCCGTGTTTAGAGCAGCAAGTACTTTTCCTTTGTATATTCTACCAGTTTCTCTTTGTCTTCATAGGTCTGTTTAGTGTCTTAGACATTGGAATGTGAATACACCCCCCCCCCCCCCCCTTCTTGCCTTATCAGTGTTGCGAGAGGTGGGGGCTTTCTTTGTGTGCAAGAAGTTGGCTCTTCCGTTTGAGGGGGAGATCAACTAGAGTAGCCGATATGAATGTATTGGTGTGGGCTGATCTCCTGAAATTTCAGTAAAACTTGATAATATTTCTATTCTGTCTTGATGGTCCTTCTTACTCAGCATATATGTCATCAAAAGAATTTGGGATTGACCAGTAACTTAGATTCCCTGGGAGGAAGAGCTGGTTGACGTAATTATATACTATAATATATAATAAATGCCCATCCATCCATTTTCTACCGCTTGTCCCTTATGGTGTCACGGGGGGGGGGGGGGGGGGGCGCTGCTGGAGCCTATCCCAGCTTAATTTTGTTAAATAAGGTCATCGTGTTTTTAATAAAGAAACAGGGGCCGTACTTATCAAGCTTCTTAGAATTACTCCTAAGAAGTCTGCTAAGAGTTGACTTAAGAGTAAATAAATTCTTCGCTGAAAGCTGCACTTAAAAGTTAGTTATCAAGCGTCTTACTCACACTTTCAGCGAAGTGTAGGACTGAATCTTAAGTGTCACACTCAGAGCTGAATTACGACATTACTATGTGCCGTAAACGGAATTTTAGGTGACGTCATTTCTGTGTCCATAGAAATGACCAATCATGGAAGGGAATCCGTTGTCTAAGAATAAATAAATATCTTGGAAATATTTAAGTGGACAATGGGAGTGTATATTTTGACAATAAACTACAAAATAATACAAAACAAACTAGTCCCCGCCGGCACTCACGCTACCGCTCCCTCTCTTCTCTCGCCCACACACTCACTGACGTCACTCACCTCACGGCCACACACATACGCTACTCTCATAAAATTTTCTTTCCAATTCATTAATTAGGCAACTAATTTGAAAATGGTGTGGGTGGCTCTATATATACTAGCCCACTGCAGCCACATGCAGAAATCAACAAGGAATCGAAAAGTATTAAATCTGTGACAAAAATAATACCCGCTCTGTCTAAACGATACCGTTTGATCAGCTGCTCGTCATCAAACAAATCCAGGACATCATTCCGCTCCCTGAACGTTCGCGCACGTCTCTCTCGCCTCAGTGCCATCCCCTGCTGGCAACTCCTAACCACTTAAGACACCTCTGAAGGTCTCTTAAATATCGTGGAGAGTAGGAGTGATTCTTAGACTTAAGAACGTTGATAAAGCTTTTATTCTTAAGTTTGAGAGTAGGACTAAATTTCGCAAATTCTCAGGACTAAAGTGTAAAATGGCACTCTAAGAAGCTTGATAAGTACGGCCCCAGATAATTAGCTTTTGCTTCTTCCTGCTCCTTTTTCGGACTCCACGTTGTTTCTTTTTTGGTATTTACCTTGTTAAAATTATACAGATGAAGAGTATTTTTGGTTTATGTGATCGAACTAAGGATAAAGTCTAAAAGTACCATCACAAAAGTATTTTCACGTCATGCTTTTAAAAAAACCAACAGATGCGTGTATGAAAACATTTATTTTACAACTAGAAAATGATCACATGAATGAACTACTACAGTTTGAAAGCAGATGACCCCCATATTTCATGTTTCATCAACAAAGTGAATTGAACAGTCATACATACAAAATACGCAAGAGATATGTTGATAAATAAAAAGTTAACCCTAAAATTCATAGTTTATTTTTTTTATATTTTTTTGGCAAACGTGCTGTATTATTCCAGTAAACTACACAAGAAAAAACAAAATGTGTAACACTTGGTGAAAAACAAAACAGAATAACAGTAAAAATGCCACAAAATATTCTTTGCACAACTGGAGGTTTTGCTACATCATTCCGTCTGGTTTGTTGGAGTCTTTAGAAAAAAGGGCGAGGGCTGAGTGGTGCATAGTTGGCGTCCGTTTGCGTTTTTTGTCTGTAGAACGTCCAATCGGGACATTAAAAGAAAAAGTTCTTCATTGACGCATAAGAACATTTCAAGCTGGAAGGCACGTGATGCACAATTTTCAAGGCATTGAACACAAACAAATCCCTGTTAGTTCAAAAGAAAACAAATAAAACACCACACCTGCAATCCCTTGTCTTTTTAAAGACATAACACAAAAATAGTTACCGAGACATTCAAGATATTGGATTGTTTACAGTCAGATCAAAAACCTCACAAACATTCTATCTTTTTTGTATTGTCCCCTCACACAGTGAACCTTATGTCTGATGTCGTTTTCTGCTGGGAAAAAAAATGAGGTTTGATGTGCCCTTTGCAGATTTGCTGGAATCAACAGAAATACAAAAATCAGTAAAAAAGGTGGGCAGGTGTGTTCCTTAGAAATTCAAATGTTAAGGAAGCCCATTTTGGCTCGGGGGGGAAACAAAATGACTCAAAAAAGAACTGGTTAAAACATTAGAACTAAACACATCATTTTAACCTCACATATGAGTTTCAGACAAGTTCATAAGGTGGACTATTATTCATCAGCCATGTTAAGAGCACCAAGCCCGACAAGATAAAATAAAAGTTACAAAACATCTGCGTAAAAACATACTTAAAAGACTAAAAAAAAAAACATTGCTACCTTTTTTTTTTTGGTTTAAATAGTTGTATCAGAGTGTAACTAAGCTAGCATTAGAAACAATAACAAAAACTGAGCAAAAGTCTCAATCCATCGTCATGGATTCAACCAAAACCACTTCCTTGCTCAGTCCGGGGACCGATGTAGGAGACCCCCCCCACTAAAAAAGTCTGAGTGGAAAAGAAAAGAATCAAGTAAATCTGCATTTTAAGTATAAAAGTGATTGGTTGTGTGACCCTGAGAAATGGACTGCAGATTCATGTCAGAACAAATTGTCTTCTTCCCCGCCACTAACACAGGCCTACCACCATGCAACACGTCGCACTGACCCAAGCAAACACACAAACTTCATACTTAAGTCATATTTTTCAAAAAAATATTTGAGTTTTTTTTTTTTTTAAATACTTTTTTTTTTTTACATTTCTATTCATCTGAAAGCTACCGTTAAAACAAGGCAAGTTTAGTGATATCTAACCCAGTTTTTTTCCCCCAACATCTTTTTTCTTCTTTCGCTCAAGAAAATATCGCAAAAAAGTACTTAATTACAAAGTTCGAGGCGGGTTCGGCTGCCGACGTTCCATTCGATGGAGATCAAACGTCGGCTCAGATGTTTCCCATCGTGCGGCTTGATGATATTTATGTGATAAAAATTATATCGAGCTTTGAAAAATCGACACCGGCCGTGACGTGGTCGTGCTGGGGCCAGGTGAGCCCGCCTCTGAGTAAAGTGACCTACAGCGTTGATTCTACTCATGGGAGGGGGTAGAAAGAGGAGGTTGCCGTGACAACAGGAGGGTAGGGGGACGGGGACAATGACAGAAAAAAAAAAAAAACGACCAGCCAGTCTGCTCCTTGGCGCCTGACTTGCTGCTGGTGCGAGGAGGATGAGGAGGAGGAGGAGGAGGATTGAAGGCCTTTAGAAGTTGAGGTGCCTCTGGCTGGGCTGGTGCAGGTGGACGGCGCCCGCCTTGGGGGGGTGCAGCAGGTTGAGACGCCGCAGGGCGTTGCGGGACAGCGCTTGGCCGGCGAGGCTCGGGCGCTGAGGCAGAAGGGCGCCGCGGCCCGAGAGCGCCGCCGCGTAGGAGACCGGGTGGAGGCCGGGTCGACGCTGGATCCCCGTCACGTCCGATCTGCAGGGGGAGACACCACACACCAATGAGGCGGAAGTTTACAGGAAGAAGTAGCGTTCGTCAGATGATTATTATTAGCAATGTCCGATAATGGCTTTTTTGCCGATATTGTCCAACTCTTAATTACCGATTCCGATATCAACCGATACCAATATATACAGTCGTGTAATTAACACATTATTATGCCTAATTTTGTTGTGATGCCCCGCTGGATGCATTAAACAATGTAACAAGGTTTTCCAAAATAAATCAACTCAAGTTATGGAAAATAATGCCAACATGGCACTGCCATATTTATTATTGAAGTCACAAAGTGCATTATTTGTTTTAACATGCCTCAAAACAGCAGCTTGGAATTTGGGACATGCGCTCCCTGAGAGAGCATGAGGAGGTTGATGTGGGCGGGGTTGGGGGTAGCTGGGGGTGTATATTGTAGCGTCCCGGAAGAGTTAGTGCTGCAAGGGGTTCTGGGTATTTGTTCTGTTGTGTTACGGTGCGGATGTTCTCCCGAAATGTGTTTGTCATTCTTGTTTGGTGTGGGTTCACAGAGTGGCGCATATTTGTAACAGTGTTAAAGTTGTTTATACGTCCACCCTCAGTGTGACCTGTATGGCTGTTGACCAAGTATGCCTTGCATTCACTTGTGTGTGTGAAAAGCCGTAGATATTAAGTGATTGGGCCGGCACGCAAAGGCAGTGCCTTTAAGGTTTATTGGCGCTCTGTACTTCTCCCTACACCCGTGTACCACTCCGTACAGTGGCGTTTTAAAAAGTCATACATTTTACTTTTTGAAACAGATACAGATAATTTCCGATATCACATTTTAAAGCATTTATCAGCCAATCATATCGTCAGTCCGATATTATCGGACATCTCTAATTATTATTATTATAAAAATAAATATAATATAATATAATATATATATATATGTGTACATACACACGTATACACATGCATCAATTTCACAATATAACAAATGTGCTACTTTAAAATAGTAAAATAATATTTAGATAATATTTACTGCATAACATAAATTCATTTCCATACTTAATAATAACAGACCAAATAAATGTTACACAGTCGCAGTAACTTCCTGGCACTAAACCTGCAGAAAATAGTTTTTCTCGGGGTTACACTTTGCTCTGTTTTGTTGCACTTCATTAAACATTTCTTACATATTTCCTATTTTTGCACCTTCATTGTCAGAGGTTATTGTTAAGTGTTCAATGTGATTTTGTTTACGTTGTTTTCCACGCTTGTGTTGACATTTTCTCTGCTTTGATAACTGAGGGGATTATATAATCAGAGGAAGGTTACATTTGAAATAAAAATATATACATTTAATATTTTTTTCCTCCTGGTCCTTATTTTCCATAGGTCTTAAAAAATGGCAATATTTCTTGATATCGACCGTATCGCCCAGCCCTACTTTCTAAGTTTTTGCTTCTGAGACTTTGTATGTGTAAGTAAATAAGCAACATCATTTGATACCTGTTTATATTGACAAATGCACTGTTTTAAACTGCAATATTGTTCAATTAAGGACACTTATTACATATGCCTAGCTTGTGTGCTATTGTGTGCTTAGCTGTTGTGTAGCTTCTAGTAGCCTAGCATGTTTACCTTTTTGTAAATGGCTCGACTAAAAGAGAAGACCAACCTTGTGTGCTTATTGGAGGACATTTAGACGTTAACTAGTAGACGCCGCAGGACTTCTTGTATCGGACATGTTAAACGAAGGCCGATGTCATACGATACATGTTTTTTGATGATATCAGACGATCAATATTGGATCGGGACAACGCTAATTAATTACCTGTGACGTGGGACGTCCAGCGAGCGTCTGCCTTTCTCCTTCCCGCCAGAGGCAGCCGGCATGGTGGCCCCGTTGCCGGGCAACAAGCCCAGTTCAAGGTCCAGGGAGCGGGGCAGGGGGTCGAGGTTGAGCCTGGGGGGGCTGTGGTGGGCGTAGACGGACATGCTGGGGTGTTCTATCAGCAGGTTCTCCAGCGGGCTGGCCTCCACCGGGACCGGCTGGTTGCTGCGGCCGGTGAAGCACGGCGGCGGGGTGACGAACCAGCTCTCCTCCAAGGAGGTTGCGTCCAGACGCTGGAAGTCGTCGTCGTCCTCCTCCTCGGCGCCGCCGTCCGGGTCGGTGTCGGCGGTGGAGTTGAGGGAGGTGCAGGAGGCGTAGCGGATGGGAGGGCTGGCCATCGGGGACGGCACCACGACCAGGTCTTCGTCCTCGTCCGGGCCGACGGTGGACCTTGAGAGGCTGTCCCCGGCCTGGCTGGAGCAGGAGTCAGCTGGGAACACAACAAAGGAGTTTTTTTAGTCTTAAGAATGTCGCACAAAGTTGAAGTTAAAGTACCAATGATTGTCACACACACACTAGGTGTGGCGAAATTATTCTCTGCATTTGACCCATCACCCTTGATCACCCCCTGGGAGGTGAGGGGAGCAGTGAGCAGCAGCGGTGGCCGCGCCCGGGAATAATTTTTGGTGATCTAACCCCCAATTCCAACCCTTGATGCTGAGTGCCAAGCAGGGAGGTAATGGGTCCCATTTTTATAGTCTTTGGTTTGAACTCACAACCTACCGATCTCAGGGCGGACCACTGAGTAGGTAAACTCCAAACTCCAAGAATAAGCGCGGTCACAATTAGAGATGTCCAATAATGGCTTTTTTGCCGATATCCGATATTGTCCAACTCTTAATTACAGATTCCGATATATACAGTTGTGGAATTACCACATTATTATGCCTAACTTTGTTGTGGTGCCCCGCTGGATGCATTAAACAATGTAACAAGGTTTTCCAAAATAAATCAACTCAAGTTATGGAAAAAAAATGCCAACATGGCACTGCCATATTTATTATTGAAGTCAAAGTGCATTATTTTTTTTTAACATGCCTCAAAACAGCAGCTTGGAATTTGGGACATGCTCTCCTGGAGATAATCCTAATACCCACTACAACTATGGGAAATACTATACTTGACTTTCACAAAGTGCATTTTTTATTTATTTTTTATTTTTTATTTTTTTAAACATGCCTCAAAACAACAGCTACAAAAACAATGAAGGCACACAGCTTCAGTCCAGAGTATACTAGAGCAGTGGTCCCCAACGTTTTTGTAACTGCGGACCGGTCAACGCTTGAAAATTTGTCCCACGATCAAATTTTAGTTTTTTTGTTTTTTGTCATAAAAAAATACAATCATGTGTGCTTACGGACTGTATCCCTTGCAGACTGTATTGATATATATTGATATATAATGTAGGAACCAGAATATTAATAACAGAAAGAAACAACCCTTTTGTGTGAATGAGTGTAAATGGGGGAGGGAGGTTTTTTGGGTTAGTGCACTAATTTTAAGTGTATCTTGTGTTTTTTATGTTTTTTTAATATCTATTTAAAATTTCTTGTGCGACCCGGTACCAATCGATCCACGGACCGGTACCGGTGGTTGGGGACCACTGTACTAGAGCATACTTGCCAACCTTGAGACCTCTGAATTCGGGAGAAGGGGGGGGTTGGTGGTAGCGGGGGGTGTATATTGGTATATTGTAGCGTCCCGGAAGAGTTAGTGCTGCAAGGGGTTCTGGGTATTTGTTCTGTTGTGTTACGGTGCGGATGTTCTCCCGAAATGTGTTTGTCATTCTTGTTTGGTGTGGGTTCACAGTGTGGTGCATATTTGTAAAAGTGTTAAAGTTGTTTATACGTCCACCCTCAGTGTGACCTGTATGGCTGTTGACCAAGTATGCCTTGCATTCACTTATGTGTGTATAAAAGCTGCATATATTATGTGACTGGGCCGGCACGCTGTTTGTGTGGAGGAAAAGCGGACGTGACGACAGGTTGTAGAGGACGCTAAAGGCAGTGCCTTTAAGGCACGCCCCCAATATTGTTGTCTGGGTGGAATTCGGGAGAATGGTTGCTCCGGGAGATTTGAGAGGGGCACTGAAATTCGAGAGTCTCCCGGGAAAATCGGGAGGGTTGGAAAGTATGACCACACGGACTCTGATCTGTCAGCATAAAACTGCAGTGCTTGAAAAGCACCAGCAGGAGGCAGTGTGGTCATGCAAAGTATGATGTCACATGACCACAGGCTGACTAATGGCAGTAAGAAACAGTTAATGCTGTGTTTGCTGGGCTGCAGGCCACAGATTATTAATAAATCCCCGTCCATGAGAAGATGCCAACATGGACTGCCCCTGTGCCAAAATCCACACGTTGCTCTCCCGATCCTCCAATGATTCACAGACAGGAAGTTAGGAGGGGGGGGGGACTAAAAATAAACCATTAGACATGACTTTTTAAGGACTACAGTTAAAAATCATCAAGGATCGTCATTTATTGACTTTTACCTTCCGGAAATGTTGTTTTGCAAACAAACGGGTCACGTGACCAGAGCGAGGAAAACTTTGTTAAATGAACCCTTGTAACCTCACTGTTTACTTCCTGTTTGGAAGCAAACACGCTTGACGGAGATCGTCCCTGCATGTGACATCTGCGCCACACCCACCCGCTCACTGCTGTTTACACAGCTGCCTCTTTATTAGGCACACCATATAATGAGAGTCAGTGAAGGTCCTAGGGTTCGATCCCGGGCTCGGGATCTTTTTGTGTGGAGTTTGCATGTTCTCCCTGTGACTGCGAGGGTACTCCGGCTTCCTCCCACCTCCAAAGACATGCACCTGGGGATAGGTTGATTGGCAACACTAAATGGTCCCTAGTGTGTGAATGTTGTCTGTCTATCTGTGTTGGCCCTGCGATGAGGTGGCGACTTGTCCAGGGTGTACCCCGCCCTCCGCCCGAATGCAGCTGAGATAGGCTCCAGCACCCCCGCGCCACCCCGAACGGGACAAGCGGTAGAAAATGGATGGATGGATGGATGAAAATAAGATATAGTGTGTTCCCTAATTCAACTAGGGCTGCAACAACTAATTGATTAAAATCGATTATAAAAATAGTTGGCGATTAATTTAGTCATCGATTCGTTGGATCTATGCTATGCACATGCGCAGAGGCAATTTTTATTTTTTATTTTTTTAATTTTTTTTTATAAACCTTTATTTATAAACTAACATGTACAAACAGCTGAGAAACAATCAAAATAAGTATGGTGCCAGTATGCTAGTTTTTTTCCAATAAAATACTGGAAAGGATAGAAATGTAGTTTGTCTCTTTTATCCGATTATTCATCGATTTTCGACAGATGAATCGGTGATCAAATTAATCGTTAGTTGCAGCTCTAAATTCAACTATACGTTTGTTGTTATTGTGCTTGTACTATCAGTGTTTCCGCTACATTTGTGTTAGAATATACAAAAAAAGTCAAGCTGATTTAAAAAAATAATAATTTTCTATAAGGGTGATAGACAGAAAGTGTTAATACTGTAAGTATTGTACCTATTACACAGCAGCTATTTGATTGTAACATGCAACTTGGTTGTAGTTTTTATCAACAAAATTTGAAGGTGTTGAAATCGCCATATAAAAATCGCTAATGCTAATCAGTAGCATTTCAACAGCAAACCCAATGTATCTTAGTATCAAGCTTAGCGTATTTTAGGAAACAAAGTGTTTAAGTCCATTTCTTTGATGGCATTGAAAATTGCAACATTACCTAGAGGTAGTTTGGCTGTGTCCGCTCTCAGTGCTGCTGGAGTGATGGCCAAGTGCCTAAGGGCAAAGAGTTGGCAACCGGGTGTGACGTCATGCGCAACCCAGGTACCATAAAATGGTAACTTTGGATTTTACTTGAATCGGTGGTCGGTAGGACCGGCGGGACTAAAAATAAAGTAGAGGATTCGGTACGTCCCTAGTAACGGCGCTCTTAACCCAAAACACTGTCATATTTGTTTAATGATCTCTTTCTTTTATTCAATGAATATCTTCCCCTTATGCCCATATTTGGCTATGAGCTAATGCTAGCGTGTAAGACGAGACATTTTGGGCGGATGATACGGTGTTCGCCAACTAATGACGGGAATACTCGGAAGTCACATTTTTGCTTGCAAATTAAAGCGTAACAATTAGCAAAGAGCAAAGCTCTTATCTTAAAACACTCGTAAGTTAGGGCACTCTTAAGTTGAGGTACCACTGTATATTCTGGTTAATACAGAAATATTGTGTGCATGGATCTGCAGTGCATGGCTAGGCAAGTGTAAAAAGGCTTGATTGTGACTACAGTATTAACCGGGACTATTTTTACCTGTTTTGACAACAACTCAGCTGAAGTGAGACACCCGTGCACTCAATGCCCCGTGCAAAAAAAAAGAAAAGAAATGTTCACACGCCTGCGGAATCTGGGTCGGCTCAAGTGGAGTGAGGCTGAGCGGTGCACTCTGTTTTGACTGGACTCAGGCTCTTAAAATGTCGACAGAGGCAAAATCCAATCATATTTAATTTCGTCTGTATGCGAATGGGACGAGTTAAGAATCTATTCAATCACAGTAGCATGTGGGAGAAGCTAATATTTCGAGATGACTCATACTGTACTGAATTACTGTTACTATTGAAGACGGTAGGGCTGGAGCAAGGTCGCTCACTCTACCACTACTTTTGTTGTACACCATGGGCGAGCTTGCCTTCCAATTTAATTAGTGCACTTAATCGATGTCCTTGGCACACTGTTCGGCTATTGATTGCACAACTTGACAACCCAAAAGACCAGATTTGTCATTTTTCAAGCAAACACACAAAGAAAGACGGGTATGTGAAATATACATACGTTGTAGATAGGGCTGGGCGATATGGCCTTTTTTTAATATCGTGATATTTTAAGGCCATGTCGCGATACACGATATATATATCTCAATATTTTGCCTTAGCCTTCAATGAACACTTGATGCATATAATCACAGCTGTATGATGATTATATGTGTCTACATTAAAACATTCTTCTTCATATTGCATTAATATATGCTACTTTAAAACTTTCATGCAGAGAAGGAAATCACAACTAAAAAAAAATCACTATTTTTTCATACGGTGTTGATCTGGAAATGTTTGCCTCTGCATTTTGATGGTGTGGGCGTGTGGCACCGAACGGAGATGTTGACATGCGGAGTAAGCACTCTTCATTCTCTAGCAGGTGACTTTTCAAATGATGCTACATATTAGCAGTAATGCTACTTTTTATAGCAACGCTTTTGCCCCACACTTGACATATTACGGTTGTCTGTTCAACATATTCCCACATGAAGCCAAACCACCGCCAGACGATGGACCCCCTGCTGTTTTTTGGGGGAATTAATTATTCCTTCATTTGTTACCATTTTCGCACCTTCTCTCTCTCGTATTACCACTCGCACGGCTGCGTTAGCATCACAGCTAACGTTACCCATGCTGCTACCTCTTTGCTGCGCGAGGGCGTATACGTATGTGACGTATGTCGTGACAGTATGTGACGTGTGTAAGAAGGTGCGCTTGTCTGTCTGTGAGGAGACACAGGAAAGAGCGAGGAGAGCCTGTAGTGTAATGCCAGCAGCTAAAAGCAACTGCGTGAGAACGTATACTTGAATATCACGATATAGTCATTTTCTATATCGCATAGAGACAAACCCACGATATATCGCCCAGCCCTAGTTGTAGATTTATAATACTAAATGGGACAGTGGCAAAGACGCCACTCAGTGTAGTCATACGCTTGATTTCCCTTCGGGTGATGGGCGACTGGCAGCGCTTCATAGCAGCAGTCGACCTCCAGGGCCCCAACTCCCCCCCGCCCCCCCTCTGTTGCAAGTTGTCGTGATTAAATGTAACATGTTTATGTGTGCATGGCATGGAGGTTTTTTCCCACTCCAGACTGGGTCCCCTTAGGAGCCCAGTCTAGATTGTATTTTTTTACTCATTTTCTTCCACCTTTTACGGGGCGCCTCGTGGCGACCCATCAGCGTTCCAGTTCTGTAACCCTGTACACTGTTTGTCTAATCTTGAACGGGTTTGTGCTGAAAACATAGTTTAGTTGTACTTGTTGCAATGACAATAAATACCTATCCTATCCTATCCACAAAATAAAACAGTGGTTCTTAAACCTTTTCCCCCCCTTCAGGTGCCGCCTAAGAAAAAAACTTGGCTCACCAAGTACAAGCGTAATGACCAACATTAAAATACAGTAGCATTGTAGGCTTAAGTATTAATTTGAACAGTGTTGAGAGATAGAAATGACGGAGCGAGACGGTAATGTTTTTGTTTTGTTTATTTTGGCGTCGACTACGGCCTACAGTAGTCGGATTGTACCGACTTCCATTGAAGCTGCACAAACCTTTGATAACGGCTCAAGTCACGTCGGTACAATATTAAATTAAGTGATTCTTTGGCGTACCACTAGATGGAGCCCAAGTACCACTGAAATAGAATACAACTAGTTTGTTTCTTCATAGACCATTATAGTCATAATTCAACATTTGAAAAATATGCTTGATTTCAGCACCGGATTATAAGGCGCATTAAAGGAGTCATATTATTATTATTTTTTTCTAAATGTAAAATACTTCCTTGTGGTCTACATAACATGTAATGGTGGTTCTTTGGTCAAAATGTTGCATAGATGATGTTTTACAGATCATCTTCAAGACACTTTCTGACAGTCTCTTCCAGATGCGCCGTTTTGTGGGCGGTCTTATTTACGTGGCTCACCTTCGGCAGTGTCTTCTCCCCGTCATCTTAGTTGTAGCGGTGTAGCGTGCAAGGACGGGGGTGGAAGAAGTGTCAAAAGATGGCGCTAACTGTTTTAATGACATTCAGACTTTACTTCAATCAATAACGGAGCAGCATCTCCTCATCCGGAAACAACCACACCGGAAATGTGTCCCGTGAAAAACCGTCCGACCGGAACTCTAATAACTAAAGTTCCTTAGGTGAATAACGTAAACTCACTACACCGGTATGTTTTAGCGCTTTCATGGCGAGTTTACTGACAGATATAAGTAAGAACTTTACACTACTTTATATTTGAAATGGCAACAGCGGAGGATGAATGTCCCATAACAAGAAGATAGAGAAAAAGAAGAAGCTTATCGACTACGGTGTCGGCACGGACTAAAAAGGTGGACGCGCACAATTTTTTAGGATTCATGCAGATCCCAAATACGGATCAGCAGGTAACAGAAGGTAAGAAAAGTTGCTTTTGCATAATATTGCAAAACAAAACACCGGATAATGTCTTACCTTTTACACACACCATAATAATACTCCTATGTTGAAGCACATCAAGCGGTGTGGCTTCATAGCTTACCAAAGTCGTACTAAAACATTTTGATAGCTTTTTGAGCGCCGTGTGTAATGTTCTATATTTTCAATGGAACATATCAAATGTTGGTGTTGTTTAGTTGAGTCATATTGCCATCATAGTGCAGTCTACACGTATCTCTTATGTTTGACTGCCATCTACTGGTCACACTTATGTACCAAATAAAATTGCTTCGAGGTCGGTAAGCAAAACCAAAATTATTCCTTACATTAGGCGCACTGGGTTATTAGGCGCACTTTCGAGTATTGAGAAGAAGAAAAAAAGGATTTTAAGTGCGCCTTATAGTCCGTAAAATACGGTACCTACTTATTGACATATTCATCAACTTAATTTTTGTTTAGTTGAGTCATGTTGCCATCATAGCGCAGTCTACACGTATATCTTGTGTTTGACTGCCATCTACCGGTCACACTTATGTACCAAATAAAATTGCTTCGAGGTCGGTAAGCAAAACCAGAATTATTCCTTACATTAGGCGCGCTGTCGAGTTTTAAAAAGAAAAGTATTTTAAGTGCGCCTTATAGTCCGTAAAATACGGTACCTACTTATTGACATATTCATCAAATTAATTTTTGTTTAGTTGAGTCATATTGCCATCATAGCGCAGTCTACATGTATCTCTTATGTTTGACTGCCATCTACTGGTCACACTTATGTACCGAATAAAATTGCTTCGAGGTTGGTAAGCAAAACCAGAATTATTCCTTACATTAGGCGCACTGTCGAGTTTTGAGAAGAAAAAAAGGATTTTAAGTGCGCCTTATAGTCTGTAAAATACAGTACCTACTTATTGACATATTCATCAACTTAGTTTTAGAGATCCTCTGCAAAAACCTTAATAAAAGAGGTTCCAAGACAGCTTCAAAGATCCGTTATGTTTTATACTTTTACATTTTAGTCGACAAAATTTACTGACTTTTTAGTCGGCTAAATGTTGAGGAATTTAGATGGCTAAAACTTGACGAGGACTAAAATGCATTTTCGTCAAAACGTAACTAAAACCTCTCTCTTTGAGCATCTCGTACCATGCTTTGCCCTAAATACATTTTTCTGGCCTTACCAGGCCTCCATTTTGGCACCATGCACCGCCGCCCTCTTTACCACAACCCAGTTGAATTTGCCAGTTGGACCAGTTTTAAAAAGAAGTGGCGAGACTCACCCAGGAAGTTGACCAGGATCCAGTCTTCATCCTCCTCTTTCTCCTGGCAGTCTCCGGGTCGGCCGCAGCGGCTCAGGTCCTGTGCGACGTCGTCGCCGCCGCCGAACAGGACGCTGGCGAACCTCTGGAACATCCTGGGTCGTGGGTGTCGGGCCGAGGGGAAGGGAGAGCGACGCGTGGCGCGGGGCGATGGCAGGGAGGCGCTTTGGTCATCGGCTGCAGGCTTGGCAGCGGCGGACGAGGGGCTCTGCGGAGGTGCTAAAGTGCATCAATGGCGTGTGGTTGCGACTCATCTGAGAGGCAGAGGGCGGCACATAGCTCGACGTGTGGAGGAGACAAAGAACAAGACCTAAAAAGACAGAATTATCAGGAATAAACTTTAGCAATAGGATCTCAACTAGAGGTTTTCTGGTGATTAAATGACTCAAAAAAGCAGAAAAACAACATGGATGTCTCATAATAGCTAAGACAGGATTTGTCTTAGCAGCTGCAGTTGGTAACAAAAAGAGGCTGTGTCACTCTGCAGAAGTGAAAGAAAAAAAAAAAGGCACAGCTGGACAGCAGCAGGTCCGCTTTTCGCAGTTGGTTTTTCACACTGGAGGACAAAGCAGAGTCCATCCCCACTGCTGCTTCTTGGCTTTCTCTGAATGCACACAGCAGGGCTCAATTACCATCTGAGGTCACTCCGAGTTTCTTTAGCACCGCAATGAGCCTAATCACAGCTAGAAGGTGGAACATTTTGCTCCATAATGCATTTCATAATCAATGTAAACGCTGCAAAGCAAAAACTTCGGGACTCACTTTGCAGCACTGGAAATAACCGATTTTCACAAGATGCGTCACGACGGTCGTGTCTGTTTCCACCGACATGACAATGCCTTTGATTGATTGAGACTTTTATTAGTAGATTGCACAGTACAGTACATATTCCGTACAATTGACCACTAAATGGTAACACCCGAATAAGTTTTTCCACTTGTTTAAGTCGGGGTCCACGTTAATCAATTCATGGTATAAATATATACTATCAGCATAATACAGTCATAGTATATACATTGAATTATTTACATTATTTACAATCCGGGGGGTGGCATGTGGAGGGGGTTAGGTTTGGTTGATATCAGCACTTCAGTCATCAACAATTGCATCATCTGAGAAATGGACATTGAAACAGTGTAGGTCTGACTTGGTAGGATATGTACAGCGAGCAGAGAGCATAGTGAGCTCAGAAAGCATAAGTACAAGTATATACATTTGATTATTTACAATCCGGGGAGGTGGGATGTGGTGGGGGCATGGGGTTAGTCTAGGGTTGTAGCTGCCTGGAGGTGTACTTTTAGAGCGGTTTTGAAGGAGGGTAGAGATGCACTTTCTTTTACACATGTTGGGAGTGCATTCCATATTGATGTGGCATAGAAAGATAATGAGTTAAGACCTTTGTTAGATCGGAATCTGGGATTAACATGGTTAGTGGAGCTCCCCCTGGTGTTGTGGTTATGGCGGTCATTTAAGTTATGGAAGTAGTTTAGACATGTACTTTGGTATCCGGTTCCGGATCCTTGCGCTAAATATACGCAGAGATCAAATTGAGCTAAATCCCCTTGTGTTGGCCAGAAGTCATGCACAGGCACAAAATAAATTATCCGGTTTCCTTTCAAAATAGTCCGTCTTCAAGGCGGATCGTATTTTTACACTTTGAAACGACGGTGACATGAAGTCAACTTTTCAAAGGTTTTTTTTAGATGTCATTTCTACTTGTTGCAGATTGTGTAGGTCCAAAATTCAAGAATCCTAAACAGGCATATCCCGGGAAGCTATGTGCGCATATTAAAGTTAAAAGTTAAAGTACCAATGATTGTCACACACACACTAGGTGTGGTGAAACGTGTCCTCTGCATTTGACCCATCCCCTTGTTTACCCCCTGGGAGGTGAGGGGAGCAGTGGGTGATTTAACCCCCAATTCCAACCCTTGATGCTGAGTGCCAAGCAGGGAGGTAATGGGTCCCATTTTTATAGTCTTTGGTATGACTTGGCCGGAGTTTCAACTCACAACCTACCAATCTCAGGGCGGACACTAACCACTAGGCCTGAGTAGGTACTCAGATATGGCATCCTGTGTCAAATGCCAGCTGATACAGGGGTCAGGGTAGGCAGGGCCGTGGTTCGTGGTTGTTGTGCGTGTCGCCAGGGATGATACTGTTGTATTGTTGCTTGATACAAAAAAAAAAAAAAAGTTGTTGCTCTGCAAGTCAAAACTGTCGTCTTTTTGCGAGTCAAGTCAATGCCGTCCGTCACTGTGGATATTGATGGACGGCAAAGCTCGAGACATTCCGAGGTGTTTACTTTATCACACAATTCTCGTAAAAGTCCGCGCAACAGAACGCGATTACATTACCAGAATAGATTAACGTGGACCCCGACTTAAAAACTTATACGGGTGTTACCATTTAGTGGTCGATTGTACGGAATATGTACTGTACTGTGCAATCTACTAAAGTCTCAATGCCGCAGCCGTGCCGCAGCCGGTGGAAATTAAGTTAAGCGCGACAACCCGCACTGTGGTACGTTTACGACCCACCCTCAGCTTCGTACATCTCCACATCCGACTGCTTAAAAGGTTATGTTTTTAACCACGACTCAATGTTATTTAATACTCACAGTGCAGTCCTAACTCTTGTCAGTAGACACGTTGCTCTCCAGTTTGTAGGTTTGTGTAAAACAAAGTGCAAAAACTAATATAGCCGACTCTCGCAAAACTGCCTCAAGATATAGCTACCTAGCCACTAAAGCGTTTTTTTGTGCTTGGTAAATTAAATTAACATGATTGATATAACCTCAGCAGCAAACATGTTGTTGTCGTGTTCGTTTACGTTTGCAAGCGCAACTTTGCCTGCTTCCGTAAACAACGCCATGTGACGTTTAGGGGAAACGAGTTCTTTGTTGAACATATATTATGAATGTAAGTTATAAATTCGTCAGAACCCTTCTACATTTCGTGACCATGTGTCGTTAAAAGACACACGACCCCTGCGCCCGACACATCGTTCTTAAAAAATGGACCCAAACTCACTCGTCGCATCCGTTTAACGCATTTACTTTCCAAACGTCGCATTTACTTTCCGACACTTAAACGCACCGCATCGTTCGCTGTGTCTGCGATGCGTTCACGTACGTCGTCTCCATTGGTCAATTTTCGTTTTCCGTAGAGTTCCAACTCTGTAAACATCATTGGGTGGAAAATAACATCTGAGGTCTGATAATCGGTTGTACCGCCTCCCCTGGCGACTTTTTGGGCAGGCAAACAAACAGAACACGCATTACTTTCCAACACTTAAACGCACCGCATCGTTCGCCGTTTCTGCGATGCGTTCACGCAGGTCGTCTCCATCGGTTAATTTCGTGTAGGTTTTCGGTGGAGTTTAAACTCTGTAAACATCATGGGGTGGGGAAAAAAAACGACCAGCGTACAAAACAACAACATCCGAGGTCTGATAATCGGTTGTACCGCCTCCATTGGCGACCTTTTCGGGCAGGCAAACAAACAGAACACACAATAAAGCTGCTTTTGTCATATCACATCCGGGAACCCTGATAACATGATTTGCTGAATTAAGAGGAGCACTCGAGATCCCGTTGAAAATTTGCAGGAAAATACTCAAACCTACGAGTTACTAATCTAATTTAAGTACATTTGAGGAGATTTTTGGTCCGGTTTTCACACATCAACTCGTCGATCAATCGGCTAATTTAGTTTATGTGGTCGAGCAACCAGTTTTGAGTTCTCCAAAAGCTTTAAGGCGGTTGAGCCTGTTAGTACTGTAGAAGGGGGGTGGGGGTTGTAATTCGACACGGCTCGGCATTTGAAAACCGTCTGTTTTACCTTCATCTCAAAACAATGTAATAAGGAAAAAAAAACCCTTCTAGAATGTACTGAAATGGTGCACGTTTGCCATGAATAGGTTTTTAAGCACTTAAATATCGAAAAGCTAACGCAGCAGAATAAAACGTGAAGAAAACGGACCAAAAACATCTCCTTTGAACAACAAGAAAACCAAAAAGAAAGTCGACGATAAAAGTAAAGATTGATCGTGCAGATAAGCGAATATTGCAGAGAATAAATCAATGGCGGTTGAGTGCGGGTAAAACAAAGAACCCACCTGCAGCTGAGGAGAAAAGGAAGCTTTAAAGTAGCACAAATCGACGTTCAACTCCGTTCAAATGTGAGGTAGCCGTGTTACTTTTCGAAAAATGGAAAAAAAAAAGTCAAGTTTCTTCTCAGAAGAAATAAAGTATAAAACTGAGCCTCGACGTCTGCGGTGCGCTTGCTCCTCTTTGCCCAACTGCTCCTTTTGTTATTGTTTTCGGCCTCCCAACAGCTGATCGCCATTACGTCAGGAGGCAGGGCCCTGGCGGGGTGGGAGATGGGGGCGGTACTCTGGAGCCGCTCGACCAATCACCGGGCGCGACACTGGCTGTCACCAAGCCACGTGACCAGCCGAGTGGAGCTGGTCGAAGGACATGACTGGACAAAACCTTCCTCCGACGGGGTTACATAAGAGCCACAACATCCGCTTCCGGTTCCAAGGCGAACACACTGTACTATTAGTGTATTATTGTCGTTACAAGTTTAATAAACCTCTCCTGGTTTATGTAAACAAGCAGGGGAGGGCATCATTTAAGGCGTGGATTTTTGTTGTCAAAACAAATTACTTAAAAAAACAATGCTACAAACGTGCCACCGCACGGATGTTACTACTTTTTAAAGTCACGGTGCAGTTGGTACACCCAACATGATAGGATTTGTAAACTTCCATTTGGGAAATACAAATAATGTGTTCCGGGGGAGGAAATAACTTTGGGTGTGGATTTTTGCTATCAAAAATGTTTCAAAACAAATTACTTAAAAAAAAAAACTATACAAACATGCCACTACTTTTTAAAGTCACGGTGCAGTCGATACGCCCAACATGATAGGATTTGTAAACTTCCATTTGGGAAATACAAATAATGTGTTTCAGGGGAGGAAATAACTTTGGGCGTGGATTTTTGTTATCAAAAATGTTTAAAAAAAAAATTACTTAAAAAAACAACTATACAAACATGCCACTGTGCAGTTGTTACTACTTTTTAAAGTCACGGTACAGTTGGTACACCCAACATGATAGGATTTGTAAACTTCCATTTGGGAAATACAAATAATGTGTTCCAGGGGAGGAAATAACTTTGGGCGTGGATTTTTGTTATCAAAAAATGTTTTAAAAAAACAACAACTATACAAACATGCCACCGCACAGATGTTACTACTTTTTAAAGTCACGGTGCAGTTGATACACCCAACATGATAGGATTTGTAAACTTCCATTTGGGAAATACAAATAATGTGTTCCAGAGGAGGAAATAACTTTGGGGGTGGATTTTTGTTATCAAAAAATGTTGTCTGTGAAGCACTTTGAGTCTGCCTTGTGTATGAAAAGCGCTATACAAATAAAGTTGCCTTGCCTTGCCTTGCCTAAAAAAAACAACAACTATACAAACATGCCACCGCACAGATGTTACTACTTTTTTAAGTCACGGTACAGTTGGTACACCCAACATGATAGGATTTGTAAACTTCCATTTGGCAAATACAAATAATGTGTTCCAGGGGAGGAAATAACTTTGGGCGTGGATTTTTGTTATCAAAAAATGTTTAAAAAAAACAACAACTATACAAACATGCCACCGCACAGATGTTACTACTTTTTAAAGTCACGGTGCAGTTCATACACCCAACATGATAGGATTTGTAAACTTCCATTTGGTAAATACAAATAATGTGTTCCAGGGGAGGAAATAACTTTGGGCGTGGATTTTTGTTATCAAAAAATGTTTAAAAAAAACAACAACTATACAAACATGCCACCGCACAGATGTTACTACTTTTTAAAGTCACGGTGCAGTTCATACACCCAACATGATAGGATTTGTAAACTTCCATTTGGCAAATACAAATAATGTGTTCCAGGGGAGGAAATAACTTTGGGCGTGGATTTTTGTTATCAAAAAATGTTTAAAAAAAACAACAACTATACAAACATGCCACCACACAGATGTTACTACTTTTTAAAGTCACGGTACAGTTGGTACACCCAACATGATAGGATTTGTAAACTTCCATTTGGGAAATACAAATAATGTGTTCCAGAGGAGGAAATAACTTTGGGCGTGGATTTTTGTTATCAAAAAATGTTTAAAAAAAACTACAACTATACAAACATGCCACCACACAGATGTTACTACTTTTTAAAGTCACGGTGCAGTTCATACACCCAACATGATAGGATTTGTAAACTTCCATTTGGGAAATACAAATAATGTGTTCCAGAGGAGGAAATAACTTTGGGCGTGGATTTTTGTTATCAAAAAATGTTTAAAAAAAACAACAACTATACAAACATGCCACCCCACAGATGTTACTACTTTTTAAAGTCACGGTACAGTTAGTACACCCAACATGATAGGATTTGTAAACTTCCATTTGGCAAATACAAATAATGTGTTCCAGGGGAGGAAATAACTTTGGGCGTGGATTTTTGTTATCAAAAAATGTTTAAAAAAAACAACTATACAAACATGCCACCGCACAGATGTTACTACTTTTTAAAGTCACGGTACAGTTGGTACACCCAACATGATAGGATTTGTAAACTTCCATTTGGGAAATACAAATAATGTGTTCCAGGGGAGGAAATAACTTTGGGGGTGGATTTTTGTTATCAAAAATGTCTCAAAACAAATTACTTTAAAAAACAACAACTATACAAATATGCCACTACTTTTTAAAGTCAAGGTACAGTTGATACACCCAACATGATAGGATTTGTAAACTTCCATTTGGGAAATACAAATAATGTGTTCCGGGGGAGAAAATGACTTTGGGCGTGGATTTTTGTTATCCAAACAAATGACTTTAAAAAACAACTATACAAACATGCCACCGCACAGATGTTACTACTTTTTAAAGTCACGGTACAGTTGGTACACCCAACATGATAGGATTTGAAAACTTTTATTAGGGAAATACAAATAATGTGTTCTAGGGGAGGAAATAACTTTGGGCGTGGCTTTTTGTTATCAAAAATGTCTCAAGACAAATGACTTAAAAACAACTATACAAACATGCCACCACACAGATGTTACTACTTTTTAAAGTCACGGTACAGTTGATACACCCAACATGATAGGATTTGTGAACTTCCATTTGGAAAATACAAATAATGAGTTCCAGGGTCAAACTGTGGCTTTTGCCAACATTCTATTAACTTTTTTGAATCATTTTGTGACATTTATTAGTGCTAACTTTGGTTACTGTAGTTTTTGCGGCCGCCAAAGGGTTAATTTAGTGCTCCTCATGAACGTCAACAAGTGATGCAACATTTGAAGTAAGTACTGACACATTCTGTCCACAATAGTGCAAGTTATTTGCATGTTTGGTTTTCCTCCGCCGAGCTGAACCTTTGACTCCACAGTAGACGCCTCCCACTTTGTGGGAATCATAACAAATCTATAAATTCAGATGGAAAAACACACGATAAAGACGCCTTTCCTTTCATATTTCCATTGGCACAAAAACAAGGTCACAACTGAGCGACTGACGTCACAACAATGATAAGACGTTCTTGTTTAGTTTTCTTCTCTCTCTTCTCTTTTCTCTCTGCTGCTGTGTGTTACATCAGCTTCATCGCTACTGTACTTCAACCTTAGGGTTTGTTATTTAACATGTGAAAAAACACAACGTCACTTAATACATCTCTTGTAAAAGTTTTGCTAATCAACCTTAATGTACGTAGTATTTTTTTATATTGCCAATATTGTTAGTGACCTGATTATCAAGTACAAAACCCAAAACCAGTGAAGTCTGCACGTTGTGTAAATGGTAAATAAAAACAAAATACAATGATTTGCTAATCCTTTTCAACTTATATTCAATTGAATAGACTGCAAAGACAAGATATTTAACGTTCGAACTGGAAAACGTTATTTTTTGCAAATATTAGCTCATTTGGAATTTTGATGCCTGCAACATGTTTCAAAAAAGCTGGCACAAGTGGCAAAAAAGAGTGAGAAAGTTGAGGAATGCTCATCAAACACTTATTTGGAACATCCCACAGGTGAACAGGCTAATTGGGAACAGGTGGGTGCCATGATTGGGTATAAAAGTAGATTCCATGAAATGCTCAGTCATTCACAAACAAGGATGGGGCGAGGGTCACCACTTTGTGAACAAATGGTGAGCAAATTGTCCAACAGTTTAAAAACAACATTTGTCAACCAGCTATTGCAAGGAATTTAGGGATTTCACCATCTACGGTCCGTAATATCATCAAAGGGTTCAGAGAATCTGGAGAAATCACTGCACGTAAGCGATGATATTACGGACCTTCGATCCCTCAGGCGGTACTGCATCAAAAAGCGACATCAGTGTGTAAAGGATATCACCACATTGGCCCAGGAACACTTCAGAAAACCACTGTCAGTAACTACAGTTGGTCGCTACATCTGTAAGTGCAAGTTAAAACTCTACTATGCAAAGCCAAAGCCATTTATCAACAACACCCAGAAACGCAGCCGGCTTCGCTGGGCCCGAGCTCATCTAAAATGGACTGATGCAAAGTGGAAAAGTGTTCTGTGGTCTGACGAGTCCACGTTTCAAATTGTTTTTGGAAACTGTGGACGTCGTGTCCTCCGGAACAAAGGAAAATAACCATCCTGATTGTTATAGACGCAAAGTGTAAAAGCCAGCATGTGTGAGGGTATGGGGGTGT
>NC_084741.1:17825895-17845895 GCF_033978785.1 Entelurus aequoreus | reverse complement strand
GACACCTTGCATTCGCCCACTTTCCACTTCACCTTATCGCCTCCTGATTGTTGCCGTGGAGACGGCCGGTGTCCAAAGAGGACTTGGAGCCTTCCTGTTCAGGACGTCAACATGGATGTGGGCGGGGCTAAGTGACACACTGACCTCTGCGGTACACAACACCACAGGTGCAACTAAGCATTTAAAAACATTTTGTTAAATGAACACTTCCCTAATAGTGTTAATCAAAAGTCTATTTTATTATCTTTGCTAATATTAAAAAATATTACAAATATTATTTGCCACTTGCCATTATTTAATTCAATTTAATAAAATTTTTTTTAATAGTAATTTCCCTAATTTTAAGAGCTATTTATTTATTTTTAGTCATTGACTTTACATCATAATCTCTATTTTAGCATGTTGTCTATTCCACTGTAAAAATGTTCAAATTGAGAAAATAACTTTAATAAAATTCGATATTTCGGTTTTCCCCACATACAGAATCTTGTTTAAAAATCCTGCAGGATGCTTACTTTAAGAAGTGCAAGTGTAACAATGCTTGTTTTCAGAATAAAATACTGACTATAGCTTAAAAGTCCTGTTCATTTCTACATATACAAATCTTGATTTAGTAAAACTAGCTGCAATTTTACTAGTTTTTAATATTTTTTTCCCCTAAAATCTAATATTTTTATCTTAAATTTTGGCAGTTTTTTTTTGCAGCGTCACATCTATACAGCACAGGTGTCAAAAGCAATGTTTTTTATTGAGGCATTAAAAACAAATTAAAGAACGTTACGAAAGTTTATTCAGGGCCACAAGGACGAGGAAAAAAAAGTAATAGAGCAAAAAGTTGGCATACCATAATAGCACACAGAATAGCATTGCCAATTAGCATAATTATTGTTTCATTGCTCATGGAAACTCTTTAACCCGTGTGGGGTTGTTATGCTAAAATGGGATTATTGTTGTTATCTATGGATATAATATTTGCTGTTTTCCAAAAAAAAAAGTTTGTTTGTTTAGATGGATTTTTATGAACAGAAAAATGTGTTTGCAAATTGCAAGGAGACCATACAAAATATAAAGTCATTTGTAAAAAAAAAAAAAAGAAAAAAAAAAAGGGAAATAAAGTACCGGTAATAAAAAAAATGTTGTTGTTGTTTTTTTAGAACAGATTTTTAAAATATTTTGAACAAAATTGTTATGTAGTACTTGAAATTGCATACATTTTAAACTTTTTAAACAAAATATAAAGTCATTATTTGTAAAAAAAAAAAAAAAAAAAAAAAAAAAAATTACAAAAAAATAAAGGTAAATAAAGTAATAAAGTTTTTTTGTTTTTTTTCAACAGATTTTTAAAAATATGTTGAACAAAATTGTTACATTATTCTGGGGCCCTATTTACAAAATATTTGGCCCGCCCTCTGTTGTGCAGACAGTGATCATTTAGTGCCCTGGGGCCGTACTTATCAAGCTTCTTAGAGTGCCATTTTACACTTAAGTCCTGAGAATTTGCGAAATTTAGTCCTACTCTCAAACTTAAGAATAAAAGCTTTTTATCAACGTTCTTAAGTCTAAGAATCACTCCTACTCTCCACGATATTTAAGAGACCTTCAGAGGTGTCTTAAGTGGTTAGGAGTTGCCAGCAGGGGATGGCACTGAGGCGAGAGAGACGTGCGCGAACGTTCAGGGAACGGAACAATGTTTTTGTTTTTTTTTGATGACGAGCAGCTGATCAAACGGTATCGTTTAGACAGAGCGGATATTATTTTTGTCACAGATTTAATACTTTTCGATTCCTTGTTGATTTCTGCATGTGGCTGCAGTGGGCTAGTATATATAGAGCCACCCACATCAGTTTCAAATTAGTTGCCTAATTAAGGAATTGGAAAGAAAATGTTATGACAGTAGCGTATGTGTGTGGCCGTGAGGTGAGTGACGTCAGTGAGTGTGTGGGCGATAGAAGAGAGGGAGCGGTAGCGTGAGTGCCGGCGGGGACTAGTTTGTTTTGTATTATTTTGTAGTTTATTGTCAAAATATACACTCCCATTGTCCACTTAAATATTTCCAAGATATTTCTTTATTCTTAGACAACGGATTCCCTTCCGTGATTGGTCATTTCTATGGACACAGAAATGACGTCACCTAAAATTGCGTTTACGGCACATAGTAATGTCGTAATTCAGCTCTGAGTGTGACACTTAAGATTCAGTCCTACACTTCGCTGAAAGTGTGAGTAAGACGCTTGATAACTAACTTTTAAGTGCAGCTTTCAGCGAAGAATTTATTTACTCTCAAGTCAACTCTTAGCAGACTTCTTAGGAGTAATTCTAAGACGCTTGATAAGTACGGCCCCAAGTGTCTAACTCAAGGCCCGGGGGCCAGATCTGGCCCGCGACATTATTTTATCTGGCCCGCAAACACCTGGAAATTATATGTGTCGATAAAGTACTTCATATTTTCTCACTAATTGAAAAAGATGTTTTTCATTTTGATAGAAAAAATATATGTAATACTTGAAATTGCATACATTTTAAACTTTTTAAACAAAATATAAAGTCCATCCATCCATCCATTTTCTACCGCTTATTCCTTTCGGGGTCGCGAGGGGCGCTGGAGCCCATCTCAGCTACATTTGTAAAAAAAAATAAAAATAAATACATTTTTTTAAAAAGGTAAATTAAGTAATGCATTTTTTTTTGTTTTTTGTTTTTTTAAACAGATTTTTAAAATATGTTAAACAAAATTGTTACATTATTCTGGGGCCCTATTTACAAAATATTTGTCCCGCCCTCTGCTGTGCAGACTGATCATTTAGTGCACAGGTGTCAAACTCAAGGCCCGGGGGCCAGATCTGGCCCGCGACTTCATTTTATCTGGCCCGCAAACACCTGGAAATGATATGTGTCGATAAAGTACTTCATATTTTCTCACTAATTGAAATAGATTTTATTTCATTTTGATAGAAAAAATATATGTAATAGTTGAAATTGCATACATTTTAAACTTTTTAAACACAATATAAAGTCATTATTTGTAAAAAAAAAAAAAAAAATAAAAAATAAAGAAAAAAAAGAAAAAAAAAGGTAAATAAAGTAATAAAGTTTTTTTGTTTTTTTTAAACAGATTTTTAAAATATGTTGAACAAAATTGTTACATTATTCTGGGGCCCTAGTTACAAAATATTTGGCCCGCCCTCTGTTGTGCAGACAGTGATAATACTTGAAATTGTATACATTTTAAACTTTAATAGCATCCAATATTGCAACAAATATTACAGTATATTATCATACTTTCCAAACATCCATCCATCCATTTTCTACCGCTTGTCCCTTTTGGGGTCGCGGGGGGTGCTGGAGCCTATCTCAGCTGCATTTGGGCGGAAGGTGGGGTACACCCTGGACAAGTCGCCACCTCATCACAGTACTTTCCAAACATGGTTTTGTCTAAATAAAAATACTTAACTTTACAGCAAACTACCCATTAAATTAATAAAAATGACAATACATTTTATGTTGTTCTTTGCAGCATATTACTGTAAATAAAAAAAAACTACTACTGTTTGTTAACTGAGCTGCCAGTTTTTGACAGTAAAATCTACGGTTGTTGTTTTTAACGGTGTATTACTGTAAATGGAAAGACGCTAGGTTTGTTTTTACGGTAGAAAAACTGGCAGCTAATTTTCCAGAATAAAGAAAAAGAACTTGTACTCTTTTTCCATTGACAATATAATGTTGTAAAAACCAATGTAAATTTAACACAAAAATTCTGGCAACTAAGCTGCCAGATTTTTCCTTAACCCCCCCCCCCACCCCTCCAAAAAAAAAACAGTGGTACTGTTTTTCCATTTACCGTAACAACACTATATTTTACATTCACATTTTGTAAATGTAATGTTTTTACTGTAAAGTCGACAATCTACTTTGAACAATTTATATAATTAATAATGAAATCCAGAGGCAAATTCATACATTATTCGCTGTTACAAGCAGTGTTGGGACCAACACTGCTTATTGTAACGCCGTTACTTTTGCCGGTAAATAAAAATCTAACGCGTTATTTTTCATATTCAGTAAGTCAGTTACCGTTACTACATGATGCGTTACTGTGTTATTTTACGTTATTTTTTATGTAGTATCGGCTAGAAACTGAGAAGATCTGAGTGTGTTTTATTGGAGCGCTGCAGAAGAGGCGACAAGGAAGAGGTGCGCCGCGCGCTGTCTGTGTGTATGTGTGTGTGTGTGTGTGAGAGGGGACGTGTCTGTGTTTACTAACAAAACATGGCGAAGCCCGAAGCCGAGTTTCTTGACAGGGAGATATTCTCACTACTTTTCTTTTGTCGACCACAAAGAAAAGAACATTTTAGTTAAATGTAAGTTGTGTCTTGGATCAAAAATCCTATCCTAGCAATTCAAATCTGCTGAAACAGCTACAAAAGCAACATGCTTCGACGAAGCTAGTAAAGAGAGACACACTTCACCTCCTAAGCAACAGCGGCTGGATTTTAACGAGGCACTGCGCACTAGAGGTACACACACTGTCAATTCTCTTATATACTCTTTCATTCTAGACTTCTAGAGTGTTTGATTATCACATCACTCTAAATGTATAGACTATAAAGTTCACAAACATAAAGAGGGATCCTAGTGGGCCAGGCCAATCTTTCCTTATCTCTAAACTAAAACTGGGGAAGTGTGTAGTGTTCTGGGCTTCAGACATGATTTTATTTCAGAATTCCTTGAGAGAAAAAACGCCTGGTTAGGCTTTGTGTATGTAGTGTGTGCCTTCCTTGCTTTACAGCTATGTTGTTATTATGCTGTTTGTTACTTATGTATGTTATGTTGAAGCTATTTAAAATAGTTTTGTCAATTTGTTCTGGCCTGAAACAAATTCAGCAGAGTTCAGTGATGCAAATGCATGTCAAGTTGATCAACAGATTGTATTATTCTCCAGTGCAATAACAGTACTGAAATGAAGGCTAAAAGGGCATTAAAGGGGGCCTTAAAAATATATAATAATTAAAAAAAAATATATAAGTAACTATAGTTATTTTTCACAGTAGCGCATTACTTTTTGGTGTAAGTAACTGAGTTAGTAACTGAGTTACTTTTGAAATAAAGTAACTAGTAACTGTAACTAGTTACTGGTTTTCAGTAACTAACCCAACACAGGTTACAAGCGGCCCTCTGATGGCAGCCATGTGGCCCTCAATGAAAACCAGTTTGACATCCCTGATTTAGTGGAGCTGTGTATCCGCCTGTCCAGCAGATGGCACTGTGGTAAAACAAATTCTTACAGTATGGGTGAGGGCGGACCTACGTCACTTCCGCCTACCAATCCCCTAGAAACCGGGAATTCGTTGAAAACAAACCAGCTCACAGCGAACACAGCATTGACAGAAAAAGCATTTAACGAGCGTTGTGGCTTGGAAGTCGGCGTTAAATCCTTCATTTACGCATTTTTACTTATTCGCATATCGTGTGAAAAAACGAAAATGTATTATTTGCGTCAGACTCGTCTCAGTGAACTTTAAAGCTTCTCAGGCTTAGCTTAGCTTGATAGTTAGCTTAGCCTGCGCGCTACTAAGAAAGAGACGCGGAAGTTATCAACAACAAGATCAAGAAAGAGACGCGGAAGTTATCAACAACAAGATCAAGTGTTAGTGTATAAAATATTGAGAGATTTGAGGGCTACATGTATTGAATGGCAACATGACAATTATAGGGTTTATTGGTTTTTAAAAACCCAACTGTTAAGTGCAAATTTAAACGAAACCGGTTTTCGAAAATAGCTAGCTAGGCTATAGACTATATAGTATATTACTTACTTAACTTAATCCTCTTCTTCCTGGATGGGAAATAAGGCTTTGACGACTCGACGCTATTCATCTCGCTGCTGTGCGCGTCTCTGTGCCTCGCCCCATGTAAGCTTCATCTCTTTCAGCTCCCCTTCAACTGTTCTTCGCCAGGTGTTCTTTGGCCGCCCTGGCTTACGTTTTTCCGGTGGTGTCCATCTTAACGCTGCCTTTGGTATCCTCTCGTTGTCCGGTTTTCGAAAATAGCTAGCTAGGCTATAGACTATATAGTATATACCGCATGTTATTTTTGTACAACAACAACTTCAGCTGTCGAACGTTATAAGGTACAAATTCAACAAGTACAACATTAGCACGGACGGTATAGCCAAGTTGTGGTTAAGAAGGTGGATTTTTGTTCCTTATATTTACCAGAAACGAAGTGATCCGAACACACGACCCGGGACTTTGGGGGACTCCAGTGAGAACCGTCCTCGTTTTCCCGGTGTAAAGCTGCGAGCCATTTGTCTCGTCTCTGTGGGCTTATATCACGCTTTGGCAGAACAAAATACAACCTTTGTTTTCCCTGTTTCCAGTTGTGGTTAGCACAACCAAAAACAACACAGTTTTTCGGCATTTTGGAGGCAGAATGACGGGTTTAACCAGCGTAGGTCGACAGGTTAAAGAGTAATGGCAACGGTTTGTTTTCAACGCCAGTCTGGTTGCTATGGCTCGAAGAACCCGTATGTAGCTCAGTTGCCCGGATGTCGGCCCTCACCCATTGCAGTATTTTCATTGGAAAACGCCATTCACATACAACAAAAGTCTTTGGAATGATTTCCATTACTCTGTTGCTGCCATCTCTCCTTGTCCTTTCTCGGATGTTTGCACCCAGCAGGAGGCGGAGCTTCTCATTCATTGAATTATTCGAAGGCTGAGTTCCACCCAATTGTCTGTGATTGTTTATGCTGGTGTTCCATACCTGTGGGCGCAGTGTTGGGCCACAAATATGTGAACACACCCTGGGGAGCAGACGGTGTCTCCCGGTTGCATCAGCAGAATATTACTTTTAGTGAGTATTCTGATTAAAACAGGCTTAGGTTCTGCACATATATATTATTCTGCACATCTCAGTGATGTGCGATAACACTGATTTTATCTCCGATCCGATACCAAGTAAAATTCCGGCTGCTATCGGCGATACTTTGTGCAAATATACATAACGTGTCTTAATTCTTTTTTAGAAAAAGTGTTTATTAAAATAATAAAATATCTATATAAAAATCAACAGTAAAAATGCAAGAAAAAAAGAGCAAAAAATGGAATGTTATAGGAAAAAGTTGACATTTTTAAACTGTTAATAATTATATACTTAGTCACCTATAACACAAAGTTGTGTCTTTAAACAGATTTAATATCTGTTTTAGTATTTCAAAAAAAAAAAAAAAAAAAAAAAAAAAAAATATATATATATATATATATATATATATATATATATATATATATATATATATATATATATATATCAACTATGCCACCCCCTATACTTGACTTTTCCCTTGGTGGAAAAAGTTTAGACACCCCTGATCTAAAATATTAGAAGCTTTCAAAATGAAGATAAAATATACTTAAAATATAACCAAAGTTTAGTTAATTAATGAAAAATTTATTTTTTTAAATAATTTTATGAATTAATTTGACAAATTAAAACAACCATAATAAACACTGTTAAATGGGTGACTGAACATTAATATTTTCCTACAGGCAGAATTTTTGACACACTAGGTTATGCAGGCAAACAATCGCATTATTAACGTAATTATTACCGTGTTTATTACACTATAAAAAAACAACAACAGTAAAAATAAAAAGCAAAAAAATTGGAATGTAATGAGAAAAGCTGACATGTTTAAACTGATAATAATAATTTACTTAGTCACCTATTACACAACGTTTTTTTATTTTAATTTTTTTTATATAAATGATATCTGTTCTTAGCATTTTTTGAAAATAAAAAGATATTTAAAAGGTCCCCGCATACTTGACATTTTTAAATAATTTTGCCTATCATTCAAAACCCCTATGTGAGACAAGAACACATGTTTTTCTTTTTTTATGCATTGTAAGTCATAAAATAAGCAAGAAGACGTTTATACACCCTGATCTAAAATATTAGAAGCTCTCAAAATAAAGATGAAATATAAAACGTAAGAAAAAAGAGCAAAACAATTGGAATGTAATGAAAAAAAGCTGACATTTTTAAACTGATGATAATAATTTACCTAGTCACCTATTACACAAAGTTTAAAAAATAAATACATATATGTATATATATATATTGTCTGTCTATCTGTGTTGGCCCTGCGATGAGGTGGCGACTTGTCCAGGGTGTACCCCGCCTTCCGCCCGATTGTAGCTGAGATAGGCTCCAGCGCGACCCGAAGGGAATAAGCGGTAGAAAATGGATGGATATATATATATATATATATATATATATATATATATATATATATATATATATATATATATATATATATATATATATATATATATATATATATATATATATATAGGGCAGCACGGTGGCAGAGGGGTTAGTGCGTCTGCCTCACAATACGAAGGTCCTGAGTAGTCGTGAGTTCAATCCCGGCCTCGGGATCTTTCTGTGTGGAGTTTGCATGTTCTCCCTGTGACTGCGTGGGTTCCCTCCGGGTACTCCGGCTTCCTCCCACCTCCAAAAACATGCACCTGGGGATAGGTTGATTGGCAACAGTAAAATTGGCCCTAGTGTGTGAATGTGAGTGTGAATGTTGTCTGTCTATCTGTGTTGGCCCTGCGATGAGGTGGCGACTTGTCCAGGGTGTACCCCGCCTTCCGCCCGATTGTAGCTGAGATAGGCTCCAGCGCCCCCGCGACCCCGAAGGGAATAAGCGGTAGAAAATGGATGGATGGATATATATATATATATGTATATATATGTATATATATATATATATGTATATATATATATATATGTATATATATATATATATGTATATATATATATATATGTATATATATATATATATATGTATATATATATATATATGTATATATATATGTATATATATATATGTATATATATATATATATATATGTATATATATATATGTATATATATGTCTATATATATGTATATATATATATATATATATATATATATATATATATATGTATATATATATATATATATATATATATATGTATATATATATATGTGTATATATATATGTATATATATATATGTGTATATATATAAGGTGTAAGGTGTATTAGGAAACCGATCCAGTATGGCATCGCCATTGACTTCCAGGAAGAGGCTGGATGACAACCTCGAAAGAGTGGTGACAACTGGAGAGACAGTTGACAGCCTGGAAAGACGGCAACCGGGGCAGGGAGGGGTAGCATCCCAAGCTGCAGCTCCTGCAATGGAGCACCCATATAACGCTGCGAAAAACCCTGAAAACACATAAGATCAAGATAGGCTGCCTGAGGAAACCCGTGGTGCAACGCACAGGGCCAGTACCTTGTACGGCCCTGATGAGACGGAGGAGGACCCAGGCCCGGACATTCCCCACAGTGCCTGGAACCTCCAAGCACCACCGGCGCAACCCCGGGGCAGACCGTCGGAGGGGGGACGCGTGGCATGGAGCGCTACCTGGACACAAGTCGAGGGACTGATCACCCTCGGCTGGGTCACCCGGGAGAGGGTGTTTGATTAAGACCCGAAACACCCTATCTGTTTTAGCTTTTTTTTTTAAAATAAAAAAATATTTAAAAGGTCCCCCCATACTTGACATGTTTTTTATGCATTGTGAGTCATAAAATAAGTAATCACTCTTATCTAAAATATTAGAAGCTCTCAAAATAAATATGAAATATGCTTAAAATATTAACAAATGTTAGTTAGTTAATGAAAAAATTTAATAATAATTTTATGAATTAATTTGAAAAATTACAGCAACCATAATGAACACTGTTACATGTGTGACTGAACAATAATATTTTCCAACAGGCAGAATTTTTTACATACTAGGTTATGCATTTAAACAAACGCCTTATTAACGTAATTATTTCCGTGATTCTTACACGGTAAAAAAAACAAAACAGTAAAAATGCAAGAAAAAAAGAGCAAACAAATTGGAATGTAATGAGAAAAAGCTGACCTTTTTAAACTGATGATAATAATTTACTTGGTCACCTATTACACAAAGTTGTTTATATATATATATATATATATATATATATATATATATATATATATATATATATATATATATATATATATATATATATATATATATAATCTGTTTTAGCATTTTTTTTAAAATAAAAAATTATTTCAAATGTCCCCCCATACTTGACATTTTTGTATAATTTTGCCTATCATTCAAAATCCCTGTGTGAGACGAGAATGTTTTTCTTTTTTTTTTATGCATTGTAAGTATTAAAATAAGTAAGAAGACGTTTAGACACCCTGATCTAAAGTATTAGAAGCTCTCAAAATAAAGATGAAATATACTTAGAATATAAACAAAGTTTAGTTAGTTAATGAAAAAATTAAATAATAATAATTTCATGAATTAATCTTAAAAATGACAATAACCATAATAAATACTGTTAAGTGTGACTGAACATTAATAGTTTCTTACACTGTAAAAAAAAAACAAAAAAAACTTAGTCTCCTATTACACAAAGTTAAAAAAAAATATATATATATATATATATATATATATATATATATATATATATATATATATATATATATATATATATATATATATATATAAAATATCCGTTTTAGCATTTTTTGAAAATACAATTTTACATACTTGACATGTGAGACAAGAACACATGTTTTTCTTTTTTTTTTAAATGCATTGTAAGTCATAAAATAAGTAAGAACACATTTAGACACCCTGATCTAAAATATTAGAAGCTCTCAAACTAAGCATGAAACATACTTAAAATATAAACCAAGTTTAGTTAGTATTATTTTCATTTTTAATTAACTAACTCATGAATAATTTGAAAAATTACAACCATAATGAAACTGGGCCAATTTGTTTAAATTTTAAGGGGGGCGCTGTAGAGCCATTTTTGATTGTTAGTGTTCAAGACCCATCCAATTTTTTTGCCAAAATAAAAATGAGTTTTCATATATGTTAAGGCCCGCAAAAAGGCAATCCAAGGGGGAGAATAATAATAATAATAATAATAATAATAATGATAATAATAATAACACAGGTGAATCACAAAACGTTAATAATCTAAAAAACTATTATAGTTAGACAAAAAATGTTTGCAGCACAAATGTAGTACAAACGAATGGGACATGTTTGGGGGAATTTTGACATTGTTGGGGGGTGGGGGGTGGCGGTGGAAGGGGGGGTCTAGATATGATTGATAACACGTTAACTACAAGTTATTACCAATAAATATAAAACGTTAATTACTGAAAAACTATGATAGTTAGACCATTTTTTTTGCAGCACAAACCAGCACAAACGACTGGGACACATTTGGGGAGGTTTTGACCAGGGGGGGAGGGCAACTTCACACATATTTCCAGTTTCATTGCGGCATGTCCAACATGTGATTAAATGTAACGTTCCGCTAGTCGTACGTAAGTGTACAAAAAGGGTGTGGAGCCACGAAAAACTAAATTCAGGTAAGGGATTAAAAAAAACAAAAAAACTCGATGATATAAGTACAAAATAAATCCTCATAAAACACATGTTACTCAGTGCCGCCACTAGTTGGCAGTGTCAACGTGATGAGCCGTCAAGTAGTAGAAGAAGAAAAAGGCGGAAGTTGAAGGGTAAACATGGCAGCAAGCATAAGTGTCAAACACGGACTGGCGTGCGGTAAACATGCGCTGTTTTTCCCCGTCCAAAGAAAAACTTCTCCCGGCAGCGAGTTTCGGAGCGTGAGGGCCGCAGCCAGCGCGACAGCGCCACAAAACGAGAAGTTCTGCTTGGAGCTCGTCAGGTGGGCTAAACGAGTCTTGTTAGCGAAAGTAGCTCATCTATTTAAAAGCAGTGGTCGCCAACCCTAAACATTGAAAGAGCCATATTAGATATACCAAATATACTAATAACTAATCCGTCTGGAGCCGCTAAAGATTAAAAGTCTTATATAAGTGTTATAATGAAGGCAACACATGATGTAAGTGTCCATATTAGCTACATTAGCCTACTATCAAAATGACTTTCCATCCATCCATTTACTACCGCTTGTCCCTTTTTGGGGTCGCGGGGGGTCGCTGGGGCCTATCTCAGCTGCATTTTGGCGGAAGGCGGGGTACACCCTGGACAAGTCCAAATGACTTTAAAAGTCTTATAAAAGTGTTATAATGAAGGCAACACATGATGTAAGTGTGCATATTAGCTATATTAGCCTACTATCAAAATTACTTTAAAAGTTTTATATAAATGTTATAATGAAGGCAACACATGATGTAAGTGTGCATATTAGCTATATTAGCCTACTATCAAAATGACTTTAAAAGTTTTATATAAGTGTTATAATGAAGGCAGCACATGATGTAAGTGTCTATATTAGCTATATTAGCTTACTATCAAAATGACTTTAAAAGTCTTACATAAGTGTTATAATGAAGGCAACACATGATGTAAGTGTCTATATTAGCTATATTAGCGTACTATCAAAATGACTTTAAAAGTCTATAAGTCTTATAATGAAGGCAACACATGACATAAGTGTCTATATTAGCTATAATAACCTACAAACAAAATGACTTTAAAAATCTTACATAAGTGTTAAAATGAAGGCAACACATGATGTAAGTGTCCATATTAGCTATATTAGCCTACTATCAAAATTACTTTAAAAGTCTTACATAAGTGTTATAATGAAGACACATGATGCAAGTGTCTATATTAGCTTACTATCAAAATAACGTTAAAAGTCTTATATAAGTGTTATAATGAAGGCAACACATGATGTAAGTGTCTATATTAGCTATATTAGCCTTCTATCAAAATGACTTTGAAAGTCTATAAGTCTTATAATGAAGGCAACACATGACATAAGTGTCTATATTAGCTATATTAGCCTACTATCAAAATGACTATGTGTCGCAGGCTGAAGCAAATCTTCGTTGACAGAAATGTTTAAATGTAATATTTATTCTACACATTTTTACAACATTAGAAACCATTAGTAAATCAGAGGCTTCTCAGAAGGTGAGATAACTCCTGGAAATGACTGTCTTAGAATGGCCAAAGGTATAGATGTGTTAAAGTTAAAGGAAACGGCAGGCTGTCTTCTTTTAGTGGGTTTATTACAATCTTTATTTATTTATCTATTTATGTATTGCAATCTTTGGCAAGCTATGTAACGTTTGCTGTTGTCTGGAACAACATGGCACTCAAACAACTATCAGAAATGCAGCCAATATAACATACAGATAATGTGTCATGAGACATGCAAAACTAAATTATATACAAAGAGGAAAGAAGTAAAGGAAGTAAATGAGCTCAAATATACCTACAAACGAGGCATAATGATGCAATATGTACGTATAGCTAGCCTAAATAGCATGTTAGCATTGATTAGCTTGCAGTCATGCACTGACCAAATATGCCTGATTAGCACTCCAACAAGTCAATAACATCAACAAAGCTCACCTTTGTGCATTCACGCACAGCATAAAACTTTTGGTGGACAAAATGAGACAAAGGAGTGGAAGATTTTACATGTAAACAAACTGTTGCGTCACTGTCCACACTACGGTGAGTCCAAGAACCGCCAAAATTAGTAGGACAAAACGATGTTCACCAAATACTGTCATCAGTGAAGCATACACACAAACATATTCAACAGTGGGCTTTCTAACAGTTGGGAAGGTTTGTGTCATGTTTGTCCTCAAACAAAAACCATACTAAAACAAAACTATTATTTCCCCCCCCATCATTTTCCATTTCCAATCCTTTTTTAAAAATGCTCCAGGGAGCCACTTGGGCGGCACTAAAGAGCCGCATGCTGGGTTGCTGACCCCTGGCCTAAGCGGAGAAGCCCGTGGCCTAGTAGTAGGACCCCAGGGAGGTGTTCTTTCTAGAGATGTCCGATAATGGCTTTTTGGCCGATATCCGATATTGTCCAACTCTAAATTACCGATTTCGATATCAACTGATACCGATATATACAGTCGTGGAATTAACACATTATTATGCCTAGTTTTGTTGTGATGCCCCGTTGGATGCATTAAACAATGTAACAAGGTTTTCCAAAATAAATCAACTCAAGTCATGGAAAAAAATGCCAACATGGCACTGCCATATTTATTATTGAAGTCACAAAGTGCATTATTTTTTTTTAACATGCCTCAAAACAGCAGCTTGGAATTTGGGACATGTTCTCCCTGAGAGGGGCATGAGGAGGTTGAGGTGGGGGGTGGGGGGTATTGGGGAGTGTATAATGTAGCGTCCCAGAAAAGTTAGTGCTGCAAGGGGTTCTGGGTATTTGTTATGTTGTGTTACGGTGCGGATGTTCTCCCGAAATGTGTTTGTCATTCTTGTTTGGTGTGGGTTCACAGTGTGGCGCATATTTGTAACAGTGTTAAAGTTGTCTATACGGCTACCCTCAGTGTGACCTGTATGGCTTTTGACCAAGTATGCTTTGCATTCACTTGTGTGTGTGAAAAGCCGTAGATATTATGTGATTGGGCCGGCACGCAAAGGCAGTGCCTTTAAGGTTTATTGGCGCTCTGTACTTCTCCCTACGTCCGTGTACCACTCCATACAGCGGCGTTTTAAAAAGTCATAAATTTTACTTTTTGAAACACATACCAATAATTTCCGATATTACATTTTAAAGCATTTATCAGCCGATAATATCGGACTGCCGATATTATCGGACATCTCTAGTTCTTTCCAAACAATTTTTTTGTCAAAATTTAAATAAATACTTAAAAATCTCCTTGATTTATGATTCCAAAGCCAGTTATTCCATCAAATTGCAGACTGAAAAAAATATTTATGGTGACATTTATTGTGTTTTTTTACAGCATATTACTAGCAATTGAGAAAAAAAAAATATACCACTGTTTTTTGTACAGGAAAATCTACGCTAGTCGTTTTTAGGTTTTATACTGTAAATGGAAAAACGGTAACAAGACTCCTCCCACCCCCACCAAGGACTGTTTTCACTGCTGGACTCTAGAAAGAGGTTCCGCAGCCTACGTAGCAGAACCTCCGGGTTCTGTAACAGCTTCTTTCCTCAGACCGTAAGACTCTTGAACGCATCATAATATTCCCCTCAATTCCCCCCCAAAAATGGATTAACTCGCTGGAATATAAAAGACAATATAACATACATCCATAAACGTGGATGCATGAATGTTGTCTGTCTATCTGTGTTGGCCCTGCGATGAGGTGGCGACTTGTCCAGGGTGTACCCCGCCTTCCGCCCGATTGTAGCTGAGATAGGCTCCAGCGCCCCCCGCGACCCCGAAGGGAATAAGCGGTAGAAAATGGATGGATGGATATGCAAAAGTGCAATATATTTATCTGTACAGTAATTTATTTATATATATATATATATATATATATATATATATATATATATATATATATATATATATATATATATATATATATATATATATATATATATATATATATATATACAAACCCCGTTTCCATATGAGTTGGGAAGTTGTGTTGGATGTAAATATAAACGGAATACAATGATTTGCAAATCCTTCTCAACCCATATTCAATTGAATGCACTACAAAGACAAGATATTTGATGTTCAAACTCATAAACTTAATTTTTTTTTGCAAATAATAATTAACTTAGAATTTCATGGCTGCAACACGTGCCAAAGTAGTTGGGAAAGGGCATGTTCACCACTGTGTTACATGGCCTTTCCTTTTAACAACTCAGTAAACGCTTGGGAACTGAGGAGACACATTTTTGAAGCTTCTCAGGTGGAATTCTTTCCCATTCTTGCTTGATGTACAGCAGGGGTCACCAACCTTTTTGAAACCAAGGGCTACTTCTTGGGTACTGATTACTGCGAAGGGCTACCAGTTAGATACACACTTAAATAAATTGCCAGAAGTAGCCAATTTGCTCAATTTACCTTTAACTCTGTTATTATTAATAATTAATGATATTTATCTTTGTAGAAACACTGATCATCTTAATGATTTCTCACAATAAATATATATAGAAACAGATCAATATCAATATGCAACACTTTATTTTTATATTTTCTCTAAGTGCACATTTTTCAAATTGAACATTTTCAAATGATCACTTCTAAGACAGTCTTGTGAAATCACAATATCCCATTTTAACTAGCTAGCCACTAACATTTTTTTTTAACAAATCATGAATTACTTTGCACCATGTTTGTACAAATAATAACTCATGTAAAATACAAAAGTAAACTCTCAAATTTTTAAATCATGTCACACTTTGAACTGGACACCAAATCTGTTATCTGTTTATTTGTCAGTTAGTGGGAAGCCTGGCATTGCATGCTGTTAACTAGTGTGTTGTACTCTGGTGTGTAACTTGACACTGCAACTCTGAGTGAGTCTTGCAGATGTGCATCAGTGAGGCGTGTTCTGTGTTTGTTCTTGATGAAGTTCATGTCAGAAAAGGCTGATTCACAAAGATAAGATTTTTCCTCATTGTTTGCGGAACCTTCTTAATCTTTTGGACATATTTTCACAGCAATCTGGCCTTAAGCTTAATTATGATAAATGTAAAATGTTAAGGATCGGAAATCTAAAGGGAACGTCCTTTCGAATGGAATGCAAAGTGCCTGTTTTGTGGACAGATGGACCAGTTAACATACTTGGTGTTGTTGTCTTCTGGAAGATCTAGGCTCAGTAAATTATGATAATCGACTAAGAAAGCTGGACAAAATTATGCAATTATGGAAAGGGAAATCCCTAACCTTGTATGGTAAAATGTCTATTGCCAACTCGTTAATTATTCCTCAATTTATTTATTTGTTTTTGTCATTACCAGCTCCATCACAAAACTTTTTTAAGATTTATGAGCGGAGGGTCTTCGATTTTGTCTGGAACGGCAAACCAGAAAAGATTAAAAGAAAGGTTTTGTACAAAGAGTATGAATATGGGGGCCGGAACTTCTCAACCTTGAAGCTATGTGTCTGTCTTTAAAAGCATCAATTGTTCCAAAGATGTTTTTAAACATTGAGTGTTGTTGGACAAAAAACATGTACTGTATCAAAAGAAATTGTATCCTTTTTTACAAGTGATCCCCTCCCAGAGAGTCTGCTGGGAAACATGGCGGGGTTTATAAAGGAAACAATCCACTCATAGTGGTGTTTTCAATTTTATGTGCCAGAAAAAAGAGACAATATTTTGCAGCAGTTAATATGGATGAACTCTAATATTGTAATAGATGGAAAGCCTTTCTTTTGGAAAAATGTGTTTGAAAGAGGAATAATTTTTGTCAATGATATTATCAATGAGAATGGTAAAATTATGAAGTATGATGAATTTAGAGCTATGTATGGTGATGCTTGCTCAAGCTTTTCATTTTATCAACTAACTGGAGTAATTGGGAAAAGATGGAAACAAATAATTAATTATGGAACTACTAAATTATTAGTTTGTAAACCTCTAATAAGAAATTCTAGTTGGCAAAAAGGAACTAAAATAAATAGAAAAATATATAATTTTTATTTAATAAAGAAATCTTTGAAGGCTGCCTCATACAACACAAATGGAAAATGGGAGGACTTTTTTGACTGCCCGTTGCCATGGGATGCCATATTCAAACTAATCTATAAAACCTCTATCGATGTGCAAAATCGTTATTTTCAAATTAAAATTATTTATAACTTCTTACCCACAGGGAAAATGTTAAAATTATGGAATATGACAGAGTCAGATGATTGCCGATTTTGTTGTCAGGAGCCTGAATCCACCCTGCATCTGTTTTGGTATTGTCATATTGTGTTTTTGTTTTGGGTGGAAGTTGAAAAAATGTGTTTAAGGATTGGTTTGTTTATGAAGCTTAATGTGGTTTCTGTTATTTTAGGAGAGTTCATTGACAATCATGATTTAGTCAATTTAATTATAGTACTCGGTAAAATGTTTATTTTTAAGGCCAAAAACAGATATTCACTTAGTATTACTTTCTTTAAAACATGTATTCAGTATTTTCTAACTTTAGAAAGTTACATGGTTGAAAACGATAATGATGCCAAAAAACATTTAAAAAAAGATGAGAAGTCCTCAAAGGCTTATTTTGAAAGTATAATTCTGTTTATAGATTATATGATATCTGTTGTTGTGTTCCCTAATTTGAGAGACCTGGACATAATCTGGACTGTACGTAAATGCTTATTTTGAAAATGTAATTTTGTTTATAAATTATATGCAATCTGTTGTGTTCCCTAATTTTTTTCTGTGTACATGAATGAAGGTGTGTGTTGCTGAGTCCGACTTGGACATTATCTGGACTGGGCCTGGTTTAAAAAACCCTTTAAACAAATCTAATTTCATTGACAACCTGGTCTGTTGAAGATAAGGCCCTTTTTTAAAAAATAAAATAAAATAAGATAAATAAATAAAAAACATTTTCTTGGATAAAAAAGAAAGTAAAACAATATAAAAATAATTAAATAAAAAATAGTAATTAATGAAAATGTTAATGGACCAGCAGCCTATACAATCATGTGTGCTTCAGGGACTGTGTCCCTTACAGATGTGTTGTCTATGTTGTGGGAACCAGAATATTGGTAGCAGAAAGAAATAACCCCTTTTGTGTGAGTGGGTGTGGATGCGTGTGCATGGGGGGGGGGATTGTTTGGGTTGATGCACTGATTGAAAGTGTATCTTGTGTTTTTTCTATGTAGATTTAATTTAAAAAAAAAAAAAAAAAAATTTTTTTTTTGTTTTTGTTTTTTTAGAACAGGCCCGCGGGCGACTCATCTGGTCCTTACGGGCGACCTGGTGCCCGCGGGCACCGCGTTGGTGACCCCTGATGTACAGCTTAAGTTGTTCAACAGTCTGGGGGTCTCCGTTGTGTTATTTTAGGCTTCATATTGCACCACACATTTTCAATGGGAGACAGGTCTGGACCAACGTTCCCTCTAAGGTGCGCGCCTGCGCAATTGCGCACCGCTCACGCGTCCTCAGCGCACTGCAAATTAATGCCACGCAGGAAATCAAAAATCCCATCTGAACTTTAAACAAAATAAACACATTACAATTTATTCTGTATGATTTTGCAATGCAACTCTGTGAGTGACAGGTGACAACAAGAGTGGCCCCAATGAATAAAACAATCTTTGTCAACACAGTTCAATTATCGTCTGTCGAGACACTTTACGGACAGGAATTCCATCAATCACTTTATTGAGCAAAACTGTTTGTAACCACACCAAAAACATGAGTAAAAAAAACTTGTATCTATAAAAACTGGTAATTTTCTGCCATACAAACCAGGCTTAAACCAACTTTGTCATCCGTCGTTTCAACAGAAGCCACTCGCTCGCTCACCTGCACCAACACACGCACTCATGGCACTTAGCCAGTGCTGCGTTTATGGCCACACAAAGTGGGACAACCCCAACGCCACACAATGTGTAAATGCCAGGTTGTAATACTGACTCCACAATCAGATGTGTGCTTATTTTACTGCCATTTATTAAGAATGTTAATCTAAGGATATTATTCATGATATATTGTCACTAGATTTCATAAATGCTAATAAAAACATGTGTTTTACAGACAGAAAGTTACAGGAACTAAATGTAATCTCTGAAAGGGGTAACATTTCTTTTAAAGGCAGGACCCGCAGCCAGACATACAATACTAGCACATAAGTCATGAAACACAGGTTTTTTTGTTATTGTCATTGTAAGGGGGCAAAATCACTTATCAGAAAATTATTTGAATAAAACATTTAAATTGTTATTTAGTCAGGTTTGGGACAGGTGTGCTGCTGGTGTGGCCACAGTGTGCACATCTGATGTTGCTCACATGTGCTCCACTGAATGCTCAGGGAGTTTGTGCATTTGCTCACACACATGAACAATTAGAGGGAACATTGGTCTGGACTACAGGCAGGCCCGTCTAGTACCCGCACTCTTTTACTATTAAGCCACGTTGATGTAACACGTGGCTTGGCATTGTCTTGCTGAAATAAGCAGGGGCCATGGCA
>NC_084741.1:17800895-17820895 GCF_033978785.1 Entelurus aequoreus | reverse complement strand
GTCAAAAGTATACATCAGCAATGTTAATATTTGCTTACATGTCCCTTGGCAAGTTTCACTGCAATAAGGCACTTTTGGTAGCCATCCACAAACTTCTGCTTGAATTTTTGACCACTCCTCTTGTCAAAATTGATGCAGTTCAGCTAAATGTGTTGGTTTTCTGACATGGACTTGTTTCTTCAGCATTGCCCACACGTTTAAGTCAGGATTTTGGGAAGGCCATTCTAAAACCTTAATTCTAGCCTGATTTAGCCATTCCTTTACCACTTTTGACGTGTGTTTGGGGTCATTGTCCTGTTGGAACACCCAACTGCGCCTAAGACCCAACCTCCGGTCTGATGATTTTAGGTTGTCCTGAAGAATTTGGAGGTAATCCTCCTTTTTCATTGTCCCATTTACTCTCTGTAAAGCACCAGTTCCATTGGCAGCTAAACAGGCCCAGAGCATAATACTACCACCACCATGCTTGACGGTAGGAATGGTGTTCCTGGGATTAAAGGCCTCACCTTTTCTCCTCCAAACATATGGCTGGGTATTGTGGCCAAACAGCTCAATTTTTGTTTCATCTGACCACAGAATTTCCTCCAGAAGGTCTTATCTTTGTCCATGTGATGTCAGATGAAAAAAAATTGAGCAGTTTGGCCACAATACCCAGCAATATGTTTGGAGGAGAAAAGGTGAGACCTTTAATGCCAGGAACACCATTCCCACCGTCAAGCATGGTGGTGGTAGTATTATGCTCTGGGCCTGTTTTGCCGCAAATGGAACAGGTGCTTTAAATGGGACAATGAAAAAGGAGGATTACCTCCAAATTCTTCAGGACAACCTAAAATCATCAGCACGGAGGTTGGGTCTTGGGCGCAGTTGGGTGTTCCAGGGACAATGACCCCAAACACACGTCAAAAGTGGTAAAGGAATGGCTAAATCAGGCTAGAATTGAGGTTTTAAAATGGCCTTCCCAAAGTTCTGACTTAAATGAGTGGACAATTCTGAAGAAACAAGTCCATGTCAGAAAACCAACACATTTAGCTGAACTGCACCAATTTTGGCAAGAGGAGTGGTCAAAAATTCAGGCAGAAGCGTGTGGATGGCTACCAAAAGTGCCTTATTGCAGTGAAACTTGCCAAGGGACATGTAAGCAAATATTAACATTGCTGTATGTATACTTTTGACCCAGCACATTTGCTCACATTTTCAGTAGACCCATAATAAATTCATAAAAGAACCAAACTTCATTGTTTTTTGTGACCAACAAGTATGAGCTCCAATCACTCTATCACAAAAAAATAAGAGTTGTAGAAATTATTGGAAACTCAAGACAGCCATGACATTATGTTCTTTATAAGTGTATGTAAACTTTAGTTCGCGACTGTAACTGTGAGTATATATTTCATGCTTTGCAAGTGCTCAATTTGGCCACCACCGGCAGCACGGACAGCATCAAGACGATATGAGAATTCCACCCAAACGTGCCCCAGGATGTCACCATGTTGATTGCTGCCGTTATTCGATCTTTCATGTCATCGATGTCTTCCAGCACTCTTTCCTTTACACAAGCAGCCAATCTCTTTAAACTCTTTAACCCACCGTCGAATGCTCTCATGATGGGTTGGGTCAATGCCAAATTCTGGTCTAAAAGCACGCTGCACCGTGACTATGGCATTTGTTTTCGCAAACTTCAGCACACAAAACGCCTTCTGTTGAGGAGTCACCATTTTGAGGGCAAATAAACATGTGGTCTTCTTACAATTGCACAGCGCCGAAAGGATTGCATGACCACAATGGGGAAATTGTAACAATAAAACTTGGATAACTCCTGTATCAAATCACCATTGATTCAGTCTATTGCAGTGGTTTAGAACTGAATAAATGCATGATGATTTTGGCATATTCTTTTTTAATCACCCTGTGTACCGGGTATGTGTAATGTACATATAGTGTATATATACTGCATATAGTGTATGTACAATATACTGTGCATATAGTGTATATATACTGTGTGTGTGTGTGTGTGTGTGTGTGTATGTATATATATATATATATATATATATATATATATATATATATATATATATATATATATATATATATACACTGTATATACACTACCGTTCAAAAGTTTGGGGTCACATTGAAATGTCCTTATTTTTGAAGGAAAAGCACTGTACTTTTCAATGAAGATAACTTTAAACTAGTCTTAACTTTAAAGAAATACACTCTATACATTGCTACTGTGGTAAATGACTATTCTAGCTGCAAATGTCTGGTTTTTGGTGCAATATCTACATAGGTGTATAGAGGCCCATTTCCAGCAACTATCACTCCAGTGTTCTAATGGTACAATGTGTTTGCTCATTGGCTCAGAAGGCTAATTGATGATTAGAAAACCCTTGTGCAATCATGTTCACACATCTGAAAACAGTTTAGCTCCTTACAGAAGCTACAAAACTGACCTTCCTTTGAGCAGATTGAGTTTCTGGAGCATCACATTTGTGGGGTCAATTAAACGCTCAAAATGGCCAGAAAAAGAGAACTTTCATCTGAAACTCAACAGTCTATTCTTGTTCTTAGAAATGAAGGCTATTCCACAAAATTGTTTGGGTGACCCCAAACTTTTGAACGGTAGTGTGTATATATATATATATATTATATATATATATATATATATATATATATATATATATATATATATATATATATATATATATATATATATATATATATATATATATATATATATATATATATATATATATATACTGTATATACAGTATATATATATATATATATATCTCCATCCATCCATCCATTTTCTACTGCTTATTCCCTTCGGGGTCGCGGGAGGTGCTGGAGCCTATCTCAGCTACAATCGGGCGGAAGGCGGGGTACACCCTGAAAAAGTCGCCACCACATCGCAGGGCCAACACAGATATACAGACAACATTCACACTCACATTCACACACTAGGGCCATATATATATATATATATACAGTATATATATATACTGTATATATATATATATATATATAGTGTGCATATATATATAGTGTGCATATATAGTGTATACTGTATATAGTGCAGAGTTTCACCTTGATGTAATTGAATGTGGTGCGCCGCCACAGCAGTTTCATTACCGCCTCACCTTGAAAATAAGGCTTTGTTTGTTTGTTTTTTTACTTGAAAACAATTTAAATAGATAGATAGATAGATAGTACTTTATTGATTCCTTCAGGAGAGTTCCCTCAGGAAAATTGAAATTCCAGCAGCAGTGTACAGAATTTATATAAAATTTAAAAAGTAAAAAGTAAATAATGGGGGTATAAATGGAAACAAAATAGAAAAATATTACAATAAGAATAACAATAAAAAGCAACAATGAGAATAAAAATATAACAGTAAAATAAGAATATAACAAGAGAAACTAGGCAATAGTGACCATGTTATGAAAAAGTATTGCACTGTTATTGTTTTGCAAAGTACTATAATATATTGTAGCCCTCAGAAGAAGCTATTTTTAACTTTCGTCTCGTGAGTCTGTGCTTCTCCGGACACACAACAACACTTCCTCATTCTCCGCCAATCCCCTTTCAGGCACGGACGGTGTGTTTGGAAACGTGGAAAAACTAACATCATGTATGTATACATTTTTGAACCTTTAACGCGATAAGGTTAACGCGATAACGTGTTAACATAAAATTTCAATAACGACACAAATTTTTTTAACGAGCTAATAACGCGCACGCATCCTTTGTTAGACCCTCAGGCCGTGCCGTAGCGGGTGAAACTAAGCTGCAGTTTACTTGTTACTGATGATCCACAAGCAAGCAGAAATGGACAAAGAAAAGGCTACCTTACATCAGGTTCAAAGCTGAGTTAACATCCATCCCATCCATCCATTTTTCTACCGCTTGTCCCTTTCGGGGTCGCGGGGGGTGCTGCAGCCTATCTCACTGCAGTAAATGCCTGCTGCGCGTGTCGTTTTGAGGTGAGTGATGCTTCACTTCTGTGTTTAGATTACAGTTAATGTGCAGTGATAACATAATATTTAGATTGTTACTGTGATTGATTTAGTCATTTAGATGGCATAAAAACTCAACAGAAATGTAAGACAGTCGGCAGGATGTCGAAAGGGGACTTTTTTATTGCAAACAGTCGATCCCACATCAAAACATGTCAAGACAATTTCTCAAACCAATCACAGAATTCTCCCGCTTCAAAATGAAAGCACTATGCGCATAACGTTTAAAACACATTTCATTAAAGCAAATTCATTGTCCATTCGTGGTGTTAAAACTTGAATTAATTAATGATGAAAAATTATATCTATCTGCGATTAATCACGATTAATTAATGAGTTAGGAATGAATATATGTAAATATATATACACACACACACACACATATATATATATATATATATATATATATATATATACACTCACACACACATATATATACACACACACACACACACACACATATATATATGTATATGTATATATATATATATATGTATATATATATATATATATACACACACATATATATGTATGTGTGTGTGTGTGTGTGTGTATATATATATATATATATATATATATACATGAGAGTGTATATATGTATATATATACATGAGTGTATATATGTATATGTATATGACTTAGTTTGTAACACATGAGATGGGCCCTTTTGAATTGTATTTTTGTATTTTAAAAACTGTCGTTGCTCAAGAAATAAAAATTAAGTAATATCAATGTTGCACAAATATTCCACTTAGATTTTTTTGGGGGCGGGACAGATATTGCTTATTTTGTGTTTTTGCCATAAAAAAACTGTGTTTTCTTTGACAAAAAGGGCATAAAACATAGAAAATATATATATATCGACAGATAGACCTGAAGTTAATCTAGATATTAAAGTGTTGAATTATAAAAAAAATAATGTATGACTTATTTTTAATATTTTTATGACTGAGACCCTTCTGGGTTCCCGGGACCAAACTTGAGGGAAGCCCTAAATATAAAAAAAAATATTTTTATTGTATTTGGTTTTGAAAATGAAAAATACGAAAATGGGCCCCACAGGCTTTCATGTTTCAGAGTGCGGCCCTCAGTGGAAAAAAGTTTGGACACCGCTGATCTAACATTTTTGTTCCACCACTAGGTGAAGGACTCAGTCTCACAGAAGACGCTTGGTTTAATGCGAATGCAGTTCTGGAAGGCGGCAGTAGAAGACATTTACCGAGACAAACCTCCGAACCAGCCAGTCAGTAACGAGCTATGGAGGGTAACTATCACCACTTAACGTACACTCACAGGTCACAACAATAGGTACATCATCTAAAGAAATCTAATAAAAGACCTGTATATATATTTTATGTTTTGACAAACTCGTCGTTTCCTTGTTGTTCTTGTATTTAAACACTTTTGCAGGTGGTGAGGAAGCATAGGCTGACAAAGAGATGGATGTCGAGGATCATAACAGAGAGAGTAAGGCTCCACGTTAACCTCTTAAGGCCCAAGCTTGTTTGTTTACATGCTTTTTTTAATTTCTCTTTGCTATTTGGGCTTATTGGACCCTAATTAGAATAAAAACTAAGAATCATCTTTTGATATGCTGTACTTAGTCCATATGTACACAAACATGTACTTCATGTTTAGTGACATGCTAATTCTTATTTTTTACACTGTTTTTTTCCAAATTCCATTGTATGTTATACTCTTCTGACACCACCAGATGGCAGTATAAGTGTCCACATAAGCGGCCATAAGACCCCAATTCAGTAGTGTACACAATTTTGGAAACAAGAGCTTAAAGGTGCTGTCCACGCATGTGGTCACTAAGGCCTTTAGAGGTTTTTAATACTACTTTCTGATGGCGTCATACACCACGGACAAAACATTGGGAATATTTCCCACAGACCTGCATGTGGCGGTGGGGGTTATGTTAGTGTTTTTTCTACCTACCGTTTTTCTCTGCTGTTGAGTCATCTCACTTGATCAAGACTTTTTCTAACATTCCCCCCTACAAAATATTACAACTAGAGATGTCCGATAATATCGGCCGATAAATGCTTTAAAATGTAATATCGGAAATCTGTTTCAAAAAGTAAAATGTATGACTTTTTAAAACGCCGCTGTATGGAGCGGTACACGGACGTAGGGAGAAATACAGAGCAGTTGCGTCTCCCAGTCATACTTGCCAACGGCTAACACTCAAGGCTTCAATATTGGTGTCGGAAGTGAAAACGTTGCAATGTTTTTATGGTGTGGTGCATTAGGAAAATGATCTGGACGACAGAGCCTACAGAAACCTGCAGGAGCTGGAGTCGTATGCTGAGAACACGCAGTCGTCGCTCTTGTACCTGCTCCTGGAGTCTTTGGGTAAGAACGTCTCACAATAGCAATACAAAGTGGTCCTGTTGCGTTACTACCAACGAGAAAAGGAGTTTCTCCATCTTCAACGTGTAAAAAACCAAAATGTGTACGTGTTGTTGCTAGGAGTGAAAGACGTCCACGCCGACCATGCGGCGAGTCACATCGGGAAGGCGCATGGCATTGTGACGTGTCTGAGGGCGACGCCTCATCACAGCGCACGGCGGAGAGTTTACTTGCCCATGGACATCTGCATGCTGGTACGGAGACTTTCTATGTTCGCAAAACTATTTACTACGTTTCTGTTTTAGAGCAGCCTCTTCACTTTGACGTCATGAGTTCAACAAAGCGTCGCACTGTGGAGTGCTTACAAATTAGTCTTAAATAGGATAGACTTTTTATTTATCCCACAATGGGGAAATTACATATACCAGGCGGTTTCTGAATGCTACATATTTGCTGCCATCTTGTGGACAATGTTAGTAAATCAGATGTTTTAAATGTTAATTATTCAAAACCCTTATGTATATGATGAGAACACAAATGTTTTTTTTTGTCCATGCATTCTAAATTGTAAATAAGTCTGCTAACAAGTCAGCTAAGTCAATCTATTCCGCCTATAAAGCGTTCTAAAAAAACATCCAAAAACCTCTACAAACGTTTTATTTAAGGAAGCCTTCCTTCAATATGTGCTGATGTCTTACGTAAGGATTGTGAATGATAGGCAAAATAAAAATAAAAGTGCAGTTCCCCTTTAAGAAAAACTGATCAATCCATAAATGTGTGGTGTTGACACACAGATTTTAGAATCTGGTCGATACTAGAGGGATTACTGTATTTCTAGACTATAAGTCGCTACTTTTTTACTACGCTTTTAAAGGCCTACTGAAACCCACTACTACCGACCACGCAGTCTGATAGTTTATATATCAATGATGAAATCTTAACATTGCAACACATGCCAATACGGCCGGGTTAACTTATAAAGTGCAATTTTAAATTTCCCGCCACACTTCCGGTTAAAAACGTTTTATTATGCTGATGTATGCATGTGACGTCACGAGGGCAAGGGAAGTATTCGGAGCCCGTAGAAAAAGCTCTGTTTTCATTTCATAATTCCACAGTATTCTGGACATCTGTGTTGGTGAATCTTTTGCAATTTGTTTAATGAACAATGGAGGCTGCAAAGAAGAACGTTGTAGGTGGGATCGGTGTATTAGCGGCTGGCTGTAGCAACACAACAAGGACTACTTACTTGGATAGCAGACGCCTAGCCGATGCTAGCCGCCAAACCCACGGATGAAGTCCTTCGTCGCGCCGTCGATCGCTGGAACGCAGGTGAGCATGGCTGTTGAGGAGCAGATGAGGGCTGGCTGGCGTAGGTGCTAATGTTTTTATCATAGCTCTGTGAGGTCCGGTTGCTAAGTTGCTAAGTTAGCCTTAGCGTCATTAGCAACAGCATTGTTAAGCTTTACCAGGCTGAGAATTATTAACCGTGTAGTTACATGTACATGGTTTAATAGTATTGTTGATCTTCTGTCTATCCTTCCAGTCAGGGATTTATGTATTTTGTTTATATCTGCATTTGAGAACGATGCTATCACGTTAGCTCAGTAGCTAAGTGTGTCACCGATGTATTGTCCTGGAGATAAAAGTCACTGTGAATGTCCATTTCGCGTGCTCGACTCTCATTTTCAAGAGGATATAGTATCCGAGGTGGTTTAAAATACAAATACGTGATCCACAATAGAAAAAGGAGAGTGTGGAATCCAATGAGCCAGCTTGTACCTAAGTTACGGTCAGAGCGAAAAAAGATACGTCCTGCACTGCCTCTAGTTCTTCACTCTAACGTTCCTCATCCACGAATCTTTCATCCTCGCTCAAATTAATGGGGTAATCGTCGCTTTGTCGCTCCAAATCTCTCTCGCTCCATTGTAAACAAAGGAAAATTGTGAGGAATATTAACTCCTGTGACGTCACGCTACTTCCGGTACAGGCAAGGCTTTTTTTTTATCAGCGAGCAAAAGTTGCAAACTTTATTGTCGATTTTCTCTACTAAATCCTTTCAGCAAAAATATGGCAATATTGCGAAATGATCAAGTATGACACAGAATGGATCTGCTATTCCCGTTTAAATAAACAAAATTCATTTCAGTAGGCCTTTAACCCTGCGGTTTATAAGACTAATTTATGGATTTTTCTTTGCTGACAGCCATGATGCAAATAGTTAAAAAAAAAAAACAATCAAAAACACTGATGAGGTATTGTCTGTGCTATGGTGCCATCTTGTGGTCGAGTTTGCTCACTGCAGGTGCAGCAGTGCCGTTCTGTTTGTAACTGTAGCTGCCATTATAATGTGCAGTGATGTTTTCAAACGACCGTAAGTCTTGAACTATACAAAGTATTTAAATGGTTGGAATCTGCACTTTTGCATGATAAACTAGTTACTATGGTAATCTATATAGCTACTATGTTAATCTAAGTCACAGCAGCTCAGACGAGGCACCAAGCAGTGTGGGCAGGGAGCGTTTCCACAGAGTGTTTCCAGAGCGGCCAGCCTGAAATGCGGGTGTCAGGGACAGACGCGGAAGGAGACTTTTACAACAAAGTTCTAAAGATTAGTGATATATCAGATTGTAGGTGTTTTTTTCTTTAACCCTTCGCATTCATATCTCGTTGTGTTTGTTGCATTTCTGTTGCGTTTCGCTTGATTGTAAAGTATGTCGATCGAGAGTGGGTGTGACGTTCATATGTTGTCAATATTCAGTGTTTTATCGTTCATAGTTAATATTGTAAATCACACATTCTTTATTTTCATGTACATTCTGGGTGTCTCATTCAGTAAAAAAAAGGTAAAGTTCCATTCTGTTTTTTGAAAGGTCTGTCATAACGTTTTTAGCATTTAATCAGACATTATTGTGAGGTTTTGTATTAGTGTTCCTAAAAATAGGACCCAAGCACACATACTGTACAGCAGATTTTCACAGCTAACATGTATGTTTATATATATATATATGTATGTATGTATGTATGTATTTATATATGTGTGTGTATATATCTATATGTATGTATGTGTGTATATATGTTTGTATGTGTATATATATGTATGTATGTATGTATGTATGTATGTGTATATATGTATATACATATATGTATATATGTATGTATATACATATATATATACATATATATATATATACATACATACATATATATATATATATATATATATATATATATATATATATATATATATATATATATATATATATATATATATATATATATATATATATATACATATATATATATATACATACATACATACATACATACATACATACATACATATATAAGTATACGTATGTATTTATATATATAAATGTATGTATATATGTATGTATATGTATGTGTGTATATGTACAGTATATATACAGTATATATATAATAATAATAATAACTGGGATTTATATATCGCTTTTCTAAGTACCCAAAGTCGCTTTACATGTTAAAAACCCATCATTCATTCACACTTGGTGGTGGTAAGCTACTTTCGTAGCCACAGCTGCCCTGGGGTAGACTGACAGAAGCGTATATGTATATGTATTTATATACCGATATGTATGTATGTATGTGTATATATATATATTTCCATCCATATATACAGGTATATACAGTATATATAGATAGATGTATGGATGGATAAAACCGGGCCCCACATTTTTTTCTCCAAATTTGTCCTTAGAGTAAAAATAATTGCCAAGGCTTAGTTTAGACTGAGCTTTCAACTGGAAATTCCGTCTTCTAGCCGCCCATAGCGTTTCTACTCCTATTCATTCATTACTCGAAGCATTCATCACTCTTAATTATTTAGCGCAAAACATTCACTAAATGCAATGTTTTTTAAAGCAATACATTTCTGACATTAAAAAAACACATAGTAAAAAAAGCATTGTGTTGGTTTACTTTTTGATATTAATTTAAAACCCAAAGCAGTTTCACCAATGACGATAAAGTCTAATGAACAAGCTTTGTACGTCTGCAACAACACCATGTGGTTCAAAATAAATAGGAGTGATACCTCTCACATTTAAAACACTGTCTTCGTGCCTCACTGACAACACAGCTTGCTGTCACTTTACAGCCCGCATTGACAAACTGTTAAAATCCCAGACAATAACTTTTATTTAAACATGGCAGTCAAAATCGTGATCGTGATTAAAACTTGAAAAATGTTGCAGCCCTAATGCTCATGCAGCTCATTTAGCAGAAAAAAACTGGCCACTGCACATTTTAGCACCCTTTTCTCTACATAACATGTCAAAATATCCGGGACATATTTAAAACATTTAATTTAGCAAAGCAGTTCAGATAATTAAAATGCTTGGAAGATGCGGCTAATAGGAGTCACCGTTGTAGTCTTCAAAGCCCTCCAAAACAACTTCAAAACCCTCCACCATAAGTCTATAATGTAGTAACAGACACAATCAAAACAATATGTAATATGTACAATATTTACCGTATTTTGATAATTTTAATCATTGCCAGAACTAATACCGCTGCGCATTTATTTCCTTTTCCATAGCAGCGCACTTCCGACTTCTGGCAACAAATGTATGTTACTTCTGGAAACAAAGGTGTGTGTCTTATTATTAGAGATGTCCGATAATGGCATTTTTGACAAAATCCGATATTCCGATATTGTCCAACTCTTAATTACAGATTCCGATATCAACCGATACCGATATATACAGTCGTGGAATTAACACATTATTATGCCTAATTTTGTTGTGATGCCCCGCTGCATGCATTAAACAATGTAACAAGGTTTTCCAAAATAAGAGAACAACTTCAACTCAAGTTATGGAAAAAAGTGTCAACATGGCACTGACATATTTATTATTGAAGTCACAAAGTGCATTATTTTTTTTTACATGCCTCAAAACAGCAGCTTGGAATTTGGGAAATGCTCTCCCGGAGATAATCCTGATACCCACTACAACTATGGGAATTACTATACTTTGACTTTCACAAAGTGCATTATTTTTTTTAAACATGCCTCAAAACAACAGCTACAAAAACAATGAAGGCACACAGCTTCAGTCCAGAGTATACTAGAGTAATAAAGTAAACAATAACATAGTCCTCCTTTAGTAGACTGCCTGGCATACTGTATAACAGGAAATTATAAACTGGGCTCAATCTGCCCTGCTCTAACGTATCTGTATGAGTAACACAAATGTGCTGCAAGCTAGTGGTGAGTGCTTGAAGTGGCCTAGCAGTCAGCCAGAGCTTCTGAAATGCTGCGTTGAGACAGGGCCTCTGTTCACTGCGAGCTGCTTTCTGTGTTTGCTTTTCATCCATCTTCCGCTTGTACTAATCGTGTATCTCCTTATGATTCTTAAAGAGGCGGGAGATCAAATTGCTCGTATTAAAGGAAGACGTCTTGGTTCCTCTTCGCATAACCAACTTTTTGCAGCATTGCAAATTGCCAGTTTTTTATCCGTCAGACACACTTTAAAATAATCCCAAACCATAGACATGGTGTCGTTAGTCAGTCACCGAGCGAGCTCGCTGTTAGCCACGGCTACAGCACCGGCAACAACACACTCTTGTTGTTGTTATGCTACGCTCGCAGCGGTTTGATGAGGTCATCAAGCGTCGCCAGTAAACCTCTCATGCTGCAGTCGTCAACTCCTGTGTTGTGTGTGAGAGAGTGGAGACGGTAGAGGGGAGGGGCTGCTGACTGGAAGACGCAACTGCTCTGTAAATGATAAATACTGCTCCCTACGTCCGTGTTTTACTGGATATGTACCGCTCCGTACAGCGGCGTTTTAAAAAGTCATTAATTTTACTTTTTGAAACCGATACCGATAATTTCCAATATTACATTTTAAAGCATTTATCGGACATCTCTACTTATTATCATGGCAGACTTGGTAATAGACAACAAAGATGACTATTTTTGGAAAAATTTGGATTGACAACCTTATATTTTTGAAGATAAACATATGTAAAATGAACTGCTGCTTATAAAAGCAAGCCCAAAGAATGAGTGAGACAGTGGAACAGACGGAAGCCGAGAGAGTGAGGTCGGTTTGACTCGAAGCTGTAAATGTGGAACTTGAAGCCATGCTATTTTGACATAAATGGAATGCTTACCCAAATAAACCGTAAAAAATGTCCCTGGCCAGTTGGACCAAACGCACAACTGTCCATCGAGTGAGTCACATTTAAAATTTTAATAATGATACACGCAGCACGTCATGCCTGTTATTACAACTACAGTACATACACTGTCTGGGTAGCTGTGTATAAACAAAACTTGAAATGTGGGCTAATCCTTTAAAGATACTGTAGTATGATTGTTCATGTTTTTCAGCCAGTACAGATTAGTGTCCTATCGCATTGTGTTGTGCAATACAAACTCAAACGCGTTTCGTGCTAACGTAGAAGCTAGCTTATCTTTTTCTGTAGCTAGCTTTAACGGCTAATACCGTAGCACGCCGATGTGTTACTACGCTAGAATAAGTGTTCCTCAGTGTTCGCTCTTACAATAACAATGTTGCTACAGCTTGGTTATTATTCAGGTGACGGATATTTAAAGCGATTTCGACATAGAATTGATTGCTCCCGTTAGCTGCATTGCTAGCTACCGAGAACGAGCCGATTTTTACATGTTAGCATGCAAAAAAAAAACAACCTTTTGCCTTCTTGTCTCTCATAAGGATTATGAACGATAGGCAAAACAAAAAAAAGAAGTGCAGTTTTCCTTTAAACAGTTTTCTTCAAGAACGCTCCGTGGAACGCTCTCCCTGACCACCTGAGGGCACCACAGACTGGATGCTTTTAAAAAAGGCTTAAAAACCCTTCTTTTTAAAAAAGCCTTTTTTTAGATATATGCATACTAGTTCTAGCTATTAGGCTGTTCTAGTTTTTTGTTTTTATTATGTTTTTATTTAAATTTATTTATTTAATTTTTTTTAAAATTTGTTTTAATTTATTTGTATTTGTTTTTTGTTTTTACATACACTGTAGCACTTTATTATTATAAGATACTTTGCATTTGCACTATTTCTATTAGTTGTCCATCCATCCATCCATTTTCTACCGCTTGTCCCATCGCGGGGGTGCTGGAGCCTATCTCAGCTGCATTCGGGCGGAAGGCGGGGGGGGGGGGGGGGGGGGGGTACACCCTGGACAAGTCACCACCTCATCGCAGGGCCAACACATATAGACAGACAACATGCACACTCACATTCACACACTAGGGCCAGTTTAGTGTTGCATATCCCCAGGTGCATGTCTTTGGAGGTGGGAGGAAGCCGGAGTACCCGGAGGGAACCCACGCAGTCACGGGGAGAACATGCAAACTCCACACAGAAAGATCCCGAGCCCGGGATTGAATTTAGGACTACTCAGGACCTTCGTATTGTGAGGCACATGCACTAACCCCTGTGCCATATTTCTCATATCTTATTGGAGTCCAAGTCTATTTACTAGTTGATCACATTTTTATCATTTATTCTGCTTGTATGTTGCTTAGAAACATGTGTCATGCATCAGCCACAGCTTGAATTGTTTTCGAGGTAGTCAGCCATCCACCCTGGCGAGAGATCCCATGTATGGCCTTGAGGCCCGCTTCGCCTTTTTTGGCACAAGCAATCAAACGGAGGCGAGGATGATGTTTGTCAAACGTTGCTATGTGATGTGACAAAGCCTACCACACGGAGGTCATCTCTCTCCTCGTGCGTGCCGCAGACGCCGTGGGCAGCAACGCAATGCTGCACGCTATGGCTTTGCAGAAAGTTGACAAATTCTTGTGTGTGTCCGCAGCACGGAGCTTCCCAAGAGGACATCATCCGCGGTAGCCGCGAGCAGAACGTCCGGGATGTGGTGTACGACATCGCCAGTCAGGCTCACGTTCATCTGCAACATGTTGGTACCAACACAACAATAATAATAATAACAATAATATGACCAAAATCGATCACATGTAGACGCTTGGTTTAATGCGGTGCAGTCCAGTAGACTTGCCAGAACCTACCTACCCCATCAGCTGTGGCCTGTGCACGATACTGGCAGAGCGACATCTGAGATTGCTACGGACTCGAAGAAGAAAATTGTATCACATAACTGTTGACTCATCCAACATTTATCGGCTGCAACATTTTGTGTTTCTGCACACGCACAACACAAAGTCTGAGCATTATCATCTTTGTCAATGCAGGGTGTGAATTTTGCTTGGATCTAATTGTCCTTATTGTAACAAATGTGGTGTGTCTTTCTTCTGTTTTTTAATTAGTTATTCCTATTATCTAGTGTGTACAGCAGCCTGTGAAGCGCAAACATTTTGATTAGCATCAAAGCCTTGGTGTGAAGGTTGTTACAGAATTTGTTGTAAACACACGCAGCAGCTTGTGGATTATTTTTACTTTGTCTTTGCTTCTCCCTGCAGGCGCGATCGTTTGGCCCCAGCATCCCGGCAGCTGCGACTCCGGCCTTTCTGCACACGGTAAGCCATCGCTTAGCCACTTGTGACTGCTGATAAACATTAGAGATTGTTATCTATGCACGGGAAAGGTTTAGCACAGGGGTCCCCAAACTTTTTGACTCGGGGGCCGCATTGGATTAAAAAAATTTGGCCGGGGGCTGGGCTGTATATATACAGTGTATATATATACTGTGTGTGTATATATATATATATATATATATATATATATATATATATATATATATATATATATATATATATATATATATATATATATATATATATATACACACTATCGTTGAAAAGTTTGGGGTCACCCAAACAATTTTGTAGAATAGCCTTCATTTCTAAGAACAAGAATAGACTGTCGAGTTTCAGATGAAAGTTCTCTTTTTCTGGCCATTTTGAGCGTTTAATTGACCCCACAAATGTGATGCTCCAGAAACTCAATCTGCTCAAAGGAAGGTCAGATTTGTAGCTTCTGTGACGAGCTAAACTGTTTTCAGATGTGTGAACATGATTGCACAAGGGTTTTCTAATCATCAATTAGCCTTCTGAGCCAATGAGCAAACACATCGTACCATTAGAACACTGGAGTGATAGTTGCTGGAAATGGGCCTCTATACACCTATGTAGATATTGCACCAAAAACCAGACATTTGCAGCTAGAATAGTCATTTACCACATTAGCAATGTATAGAGTGTATTTCTTTATAGTTAAGACTAGTTTAAAGTTATCTTCATTGAAAAGTACAGTGCTTTTCCTTCAAAAATAAGGACATTTCAATGTGACCCCAAACTTTTGAACGGTAGTGTATATACATGTATATATGTGTATATATATATATACATACATGTATATATATATATATATATATATATATATATATATATATATATATATATATATATATATATATATATATATATATATATATATATATATATATATATATATATATATATATATATATATGTGTATATATATATGTGTATATATATATACATGTATATATATATATATATATATATATATATATTCCAAGCCCGATGATTTCACGTTATCGATGGGAAAATGCATTTTTAGACAATATGATTTGCCTGAGCGGCTAGGAGACACCAAGCGGTAGAAAATGGATTAGAAAGGACAGATTTTAAAAAATGATAATTAAAAAAAAAGAAAAACTATTTTAATCGTAATTTTTTTTTTTTTTAACTTGGGACTTCCCGCGGGCCAGATTTTGGACGTTAGGGGGCCGGATTCGGCCCGCGGACCGTAGTTTGGGGACCCCTGGTTTAGCAGGACACATACAAGTGTTTGTATGTGTCAGCTTCATTTAATTGCAATTTTCTTATCAAAGGCACGCTTGAAATCAAAGGCACGCTTGAAGCAATAAGCTGCTTTGAGTCGCTGACTTGAGCAAGCTGACTGAGAATGCATGTCTCTTGACGCCAAAAGCCGCCCTGCTGTGTCGCACGCAAAATTGTATGGTTTTCACGCCGCAGTGGACTCCCTCCGTGGCACCGTGTACGCGTGAGAAACCTGAAAGGCGCTCCGCGTGTACTCTGTCAACCCACTGAAAATTTAATTAAGAATAACTGCAGGCTTGAGTGAGTGCCGTCTCAACCGACAGAGAAATACCTCTGAGAGACTTTGCCGTCATCTTTAGTTAAAAAAACATTCAAGTACAAACTGAGGTGCCTAAACAAAACAAGCTTCCCTGGGTTTACTAGGAAGAAGTGATTTTGTCTACAGAAGATTGAGTGTTTTCCAACCTTTATTGGAGGCCTGTTTTTTACATGAGAAAAATCTTACAGCCCAGCACCATATAAAAATGTTGCATGAATGGCACAGGTTATTTATGTACCTCCTATCACTATACGTTGCTGGCAGAGATGCATGATTTGTAGTGAATATTTGAGTGAAATTGGATCATTTTCAGCCACACACCGGTTGAAATGTGCCATGGTTGGGAATCACTGTACTAACTTAAAGCTAGTACAATTTGCAGACGACACAACAGTGTGTTGCACAGGAGAGCGAATACAAATAATCACAGAAAAAATGAATAAATTAAAAAGATGGTTTGGCATGGTTTGAAATCTCAATAAAACTAAAATAATGCTAATCGGTAACAGTAGAAGAGAAAGTCGAATACAAATAGACGGAGTAGACATTGAAAGGGTGAAATATATCACATTTTTGGTTGTAATAGATAATAAAATGAACTGGAAATGTCATATAAAAAAAATACAACATGAAGTGACAAGAAATATTTCTATCATGAACAAAGCAAAAATATATTCTGGGCCAAATATCACTTTATATTCTCTACTGCTCGCTAGTGTTACCATATCTGAGTTATTGTGTCGAAATATGGGGAAATAACTACAAAAGCCCACTTTATTCACTGTGTTACAAAAGAGGTCAGGTAGAATAATAATAAATATTGTTGGATATCGAGACCCTACAAACGCTTTATTTATTAAAAATAAAATATTGAAATTTAATGACTTTTTGAAACTTATGCGGAAAAAACAATTATAACCTGCTACCTAAGAATATAGAACAATTCTTCTCAACAGAAGAGGAGAAATATATCCTTAAAGAAAAATGTCACTTTAAACATTTGTTTGCACGTACAACACTTGAGAACTTCAGCATATCAGTATGTGCAATTAAATTATGGAATTGATTAAGCAAAGAAGTCAAACAATGTACTAATGTAATTCAGTTTAGGAAACTGTTCAAACTCAAGGTGTTTGCAAAGTACAAGGAAAAATAATTTCCGGTAAGTAACTTATAAGAAGGTAGAGATAGAAGATATTAATCTCATTAACTGTAGTATTTAGAAGTCATAGATGTAAATTGTGTTACAAATTAAGAACAGGAAGTGAACATATGTGTTAGTAAATGCTATGAAGTGGAAAGGGGGTAGTATTAAATAAAGTTAAAAGTTAAAGTACCACTGATAGTCACACACACACGAGGTGTGGTGAAGTTACCCTCTGCATTTAACCCATCCCCTTGTTCCACCCCCTGCACTGCAAAAACTGAAATCCAAGTAAGATTAAATATCACAAATAAGGGTGATATTTGCTTATTTTCTGTCTGATAAAATAATTCTTCTCACTAAGCAGATTTTATGTTAGAGTGTTTTACTTGTTTTAAGTGTTTTGGTCCTAAATGATCTCAGTAAGATATTACAGCTTGTTGCTGAGATTTGATGACCTATATTGAGTAAAACATGCTTGAAACTAGAATATCAAGTGTTGCAAAGCTGTGTCATCAACACTCACGAGTATAAAACTACTTTTTCAAAGTAATAATTTCTTATTTCAAGCATGAAATGAAAAATCATGACTTTGACACAATTGTGTCTCATAATTAAAACAGATGACAGCCAAATGGACTTTGGTGTTTATTTTCAATGAAATAATAGAAAATATGTACTCTTATAGTAGTAAAGTTGGCACAGTACAGTAAACTGACAGTTAATATTTAAACATTTGACATTTCAAACAATTTTGAGCAAAAATACTTCATGCACATTCAGATAAATTCTTCAAAATTACAATAAATAAAAAATTGGCTGGGGGCCGGGCTGTATATATATATATATATATATATATATATATATATATATATATATATATATATATATATATATATATATATATATATATATATATATATATATATATATATATATATATATATATATATGTATATATATATATATGTATATATATATATATATATATATATATATATATATATATATATATATATATATATATATATATATATATATATATATATATATATACATACACCTCCTACCATGACCTCTGCATTACAAACACCTTCTTCGAGTGTAAACCATCACACAGAGTGTCGTGGAGGCATCCGCGGTCCCAACGCTGGCACCAACTCGACCTTGCCATCACCAGGCGCTCTGCCTTAAACAATGTCCTCATCACCAGAAGCTACCATAGTGCAGACTGTGACACTGACCATGCCCTTGTGTGCAGCAAAGTGCGTCTCCAGCCACGCAAGCTACATCACTCCAAACCAAAAGGCCGCCCCCGGATCAACACAGTACACATGTCAGACCCCCTTAAGGTGGACGCATATGTAACCAACCTGGATGAAGCCCTACAGGACCTGCCAGATCATGACGCCACAGGAAAGTGGAATGCCATGAGGGACAAAATTTACAACACGGCCATGTCCTCGTTTGGCAAGAAAGAACATCCCTGCCAGGATTGGTTCAAAGCCCACCTTCCAAGGATGAAACCAGAAATAGAGGCTAAACGTGCAGCCTTCTTAGCACACAAGGAATGCCCAAATGAACAGACACTCACAGCACTCAGAAGGGCTCGGAACACCACCCCAGCGTGTTGCTAGACAGTGTGCCAATGAATATTGGCAACAACTGTGTAAGGAAATACAGAGCTGTGCCGAGTCCGGAAACACACGCGGCATGTACAACGGCATCAAAAAGGCCCTTGGCCCTGCAGTAAAAGGAATTGCCCCCTGAAATCTCTGTCAGGGGAGAAGATCACTAACCGGGAGGAACAGATGACCAGATGGGTGGAACACTACTCAGAACTGTACTCCCGTGAAACATCAGTTTCCAATGCTGCCCTTAGTGGTACGAAGGATCTGCCCATCATGGAGGAGCTAGATGAAGTGCCCACTATGGAAGAGCTCAGCAAAGCCATTGATGCCCTCCCAAACGACAAAGCACCAGGTAGCGATAACATCCCACCTGAAGCTATCAAGCACGGGAAACCTGCCCTGCTTCAGCCTCTGTATGAGTTGCTCTGCATGTGCTGGGAGGAGGGTGCAGTCCCACAAGACATGCGTGACGCCACCATTGTGACACTGTATAAAAACAAAGGTGACCGCAGTGACTGCAACAACTACAGAGGGATCTCCCTTCTCAGCATTGTCGGCAAAGTGTATGCACGCATCCTCCTCAACAGGCTGCAGAGACTCGCGGATCGTGTCTATCCAGAATCCCAATGTGGCTTCAGAGCAGGCAGGTCGACAACTGACATGATCTTTTCCCTTCGACAGCTCCAGGAAAAGAGTAGAGAGCAAGGCCAGCCACTCTACATGATGTTCA
>NC_084741.1:17785895-17795895 GCF_033978785.1 Entelurus aequoreus | reverse complement strand
CTGTTCACTCAAGTTGAGGCTAATTACTACACACATGGAGTGTCACTGACTTCCCTTGTCATCAATTTACATGTAATCAAGTAAATAGTGAATATTTCATGTATTTTACCTTCCACTCTTGCTTCATTTAACAATTTTCCTACAAAGTCTCAGAGTAGTAAGCAGCTTAGGTCATTTTTGATTTTGATTAGCGTTCTTCAGCCCAATGACACACAAAAGTTCCTTTCTTTCTTCTTTCGCTTTATTGTCAAGTTTGCTGTAATAGAAATACACAAAATATGGGAAACAAACAAGTCGACTTGTCCAGCATTTTGTAAATGGCGGTCCTGTGTTCGAAAAATATGTTTTAGAAATGCCCCCAACTGTGTCCAACCAGCAGAGCCCACCGCCGCTAAGGTTCCAGGAACCTCCCGAAAGTCCCACTTAGCTGCCAGGAACTCCGAAAAGTTCCTGAAGAACTTAATCTTTTTGGTGGAAACACAGGGAGAACTTTATTGACCGGGGTAAATGGGAAGGTTCCTGTAAAAGATTCTGCAGTGGAAAAGGGCTTATTGTGATGGGATACATTTTAATCCAAATATAATATTTGCAAAAGACGGAGAAAATGCTGAAGAAGATATGGACTACACCAGGGGTCGGGAACCTTTTTGGCTGAGAGAGCCATGAAAGCCAAATATTTTAAAATGTATTCCTGTGAGAGTCATATAATATTTTATAACACTGAATACAACTAAATGCATGCATTTTTAAGTAAGACCAACATTTTTAGAGTATAATAAGTCTCTTATTCTTTTTAATAACATTGTTATTCTGATGCTAACCAATAATAAACAAAATACTTCTTACCATTATTGCAACTTCTTGAACAGATGCGGTAGAAACGGATGGATGTATTAAAATGCATGAGAATGTTTTATATTTTGAGCGTTATTTTTTAACTCTGATTACCAGCGGAATTATTCATTACTTATCGTGTAAAGCAATGTCAGCTAAGATTTATCTGAGAGCCAGATGCAGTCATCAAAAGAGCCACATCTGGCTCGAGAGCCATAGGTTCCCTACCCCTGGACTACACACACAGGCCAGTAAGAATACTCACATGAAGACTGTGCCACATATACCATGACATATATGGTAAATACCTTAACATAACCATTACCAGAAGTCTCGGTTGGGTTATACATTAGTTGAGTCTGACAAACAACTGTTCTGCTTAAAGAAACTGTGTATTCAAGTTTGTTGTGAACCACTTCTGTGTATTTGATGCGGTTTTCTGTGTCGGGCTGGACTGATCTGGACCCGTAATGTATATACAATTCATTGGAAAAGTTCCCCTAGATGGTAGTCTGTTCAGAGTCACATGTCCAAATATCGGGGTTGTGGCGCAGATGGTAGAGATGCCGTCGCGGCAACTTGAGGGTTCCAGGTTCGATTCCAGCTTCCGCCATCCTAGTCACGACCGTTGTGACCTTGGGCAAAACACTTTCCACTAGAGATGTCCGATAATGGCTTTTTTGCCGATATCCGATATAGTCCAACTCTTAATTACAGATACCAATATCAACCGATACCGAAAAATACAGTCGTGGAATTAACACATTATTATGCCTAATTTTGTTGTGATGCCCCGCTGGATGCATTAAACAATGTAACAAGGTTTTCCAAAATAAATCAACTCAAGTTATGGAAAAAAAATGCCAACATGGCACTGCCATATTTATTATTGAAGTCACAAAGTGCATTATTTTTTTTAACATGCCTCAAAACAGCAGCTTGGAATTTGAGACAAGCTCTCCCTGAGAGAGCATGAGGAGGTTGAGGTGGGCGGGGTTGCGGGGCGGCGGGGTTGAGGTGTGTGGGTTGGGAGGGTGGTAGGGGGTAGCGGGGGGTGTATATTGTAGCGGCCCGGAAGAGTTAGTGCTGCAAGGGGTTCTGGGTATTTGTTCTGTTGTGTTTATGTTGTGTTACGGTGCGGATGTTCTCCCGAAATGTGTTTGTCATTCTTGTTTGGTGTGGGTTCACAGTGTGGCGCATATTTGTAACAGTGTTAAAGTTGTTTATACGACCACCCTCAGTGTGACCTGTATGGCTGTTGACCAAGTGTGACTTGCATTCACTTGTGTGTGTGAAAAGCCGTAGATGTTATGTGACTGGGCCGGCACGCAAAGGCAGTGCCTTTAAGGTTTATTGGCGCTCTGTACTTCTCCCTACGTCCGTGTACCCAGCGGCATTTTAAAAAGTCATACATTTTACTTTATGAAACCGATACCGATAATTTGGAAACCGATACCGATAATTTCCGATATTACATTTTAAAGCATTTATTGGCCGATAATATCGGCCAATAAATGCCGATCTCTACTTCCCACCCTTGCTCCTGACGGGTCGTGGTTAGCGCCGTACATGGCAGCTTCCGCCGTCAGTGTGTGAATGGGTGAATGTGATGTATAATGTACAGCGCTTTTGGTATCATTACAGGTATAGTAAAGCGCTACATAAACACAGAACATTTACCATTTTTTTGTACTATTGTAAGCGACAAGTGGAACAGGCAGACCTGCCAACATTCACACATTCAGTTTTGAGTTGAGCCTCTTAAACCTGGATTATGTTCCTGTGTGGAGGCTCCGGCGTACACTACACTGGCTCGCTCCTCCTCCTGCGAACCCTCTGTGCAGTGCTCAAAATAAACGTTACCTTCTGCTGCAGTGACCATATAGCCTCTGATTGGTTGTTTTGTACAGCATTCAACTCGTTAAAATGGCGAACAGCAAACCTGCTCCCTTAGAGGGGATACAAAAACAGCCACAAAAGGCAAGGAAAGCAATGTAACAAATATCCGCGATAAGACCAGAGACTACCACGTTTTTATATCTGCCGAACACCTTCTCTAGCCACGCTGAAATTGGGTTCGGATCCGCGCCTGATTCTTTTTTCATCCTATGAAAAAGGAGCCTAATCCCGTCTACGGCCTTCGTAAAGGATCCATCAGGGCAGGGCTGGATGCTAAACTTTTTCACTGGGAGCACCAGTGCTACGAAATGAAAAAATGTATTAGCACAGAAAGATTTTAGTTGTGCAGAAAAAATTGAGTTGCAATATGAAGTGTCCTAAATAACACAATTGTCATATTAACACTCAAACAATGGACACAGTAACACACATGTGCACCCATACATATAAACAGTGCAATTATAAGCCCTAATGCAGGTGCGTGCGCATGGTCGTATATATGTATGTATATGTGTATTTATATACTGTATGTGTGTATGTACACTACCGTTCAAAAGTTTGGGGTCACCCAAACAATTTTGTGGAATAGCCTTCATTTCTAAGAACAAGAATAGACTGTCGAGTTTCAGATGAAAGTTCTCTTTTTCTGGCCATTTTGAGCGTTTAATTGACCCCACAAATGTGATGCTCCAGAAACTCAATCTGCTCAAAGGAAGGTCAGTTTTGTAGCTTCTGTAACGAGCTAAACTGTTTTCAGATGTGTGAACATGATTGCACAAGGGGTTTCTAATCATCAATTAGCCTTCTGAGCCAATGAGCAAACACATTGTACCATTAGAACACTGGAGTGATAGTTGTTGGAAATGGGCCTCTATACACCTATGTGGATATTGCACCAAAAACCAGACATTTGCAGCTAGAATAGTCATTTACCACATTAGCAATGTATAGAGTGTATTTCTTTAAAGTTAAGACTAGTTTAAAGTTATCTTCATTGAAAAGTACAGTGCTTTTCCTTCAAAAATAAGGACATTTCAATGTGACCCCAAACTTTTGAACGGTAGTGTATATATGTATGTATGTGGCAGCACGGTGGAACAGGGGTTAGTGCATATGCCTCATAACACGAAGGTCCTGGGACTTCTTCGGTATCTCCTTCCAGCTGCTTCTCAGTCAAACACACCTTAAGCAGCGTCTCGATATTTTCATGGATAAATGTGGTGTGAATATTATTTTAACATTCTTGGCAGGCGTTATCGACTCATTCTGCTTCAGCATGGTGCAGGCTGGCAGTGCTACACTCCAACGGCTTTAAAGGCCTACTGAAACCCACTACTACCGACCACGCAGTCTGGTAGTTTATATATCAATGATGAAATCTTAACATTGCAACACATGCCAATACGGCCGGGTTAACTTATAAAGTGCAATTTTAAATTTCCCGCTAAACTTCCGGCTGAAAACGTCTATATATGATGACGTATGCGCGTGACGTCAACGGTTGAAGCGGATGTATTCGGACACCATTGTATCCCAATACAAAGAGCTCTGTTTCCATCGCAAAATTCCACAGTATTCTGGGCATCTGTGTTGGTGAATCTTTTGCAATTTATTCAATTAACAATGGAGACTGCAAAGAAGAAAGCTGTAGGTGGGATCGGTGTATTATCGGCCGGCTGCAGCAACACAACCAGGAGGACTTTGAGTTGGATAGCAGACGCGCTACCGTGAGTACAGCTTTGGCTTCCAAATATTTGATCTCTTGCCCGTACGTGCGTGGCGCTATGTGCATGTCACGTACGTAACTTTGGGGAAATATATGTTTCTTGCCGACTCTGATGGCGGCCTGGGTGTCGTCGAAAGCTACAACGCCTGCCGCTGCGCCACTGTCCTCACCTTGACTTCCTCCGTCTCCGTGCCGCCGACCGCATCGATGAACGGGTGAAGTCCTTCGTCGCGCCGTCGATCGCTGGAACGCAGGTGAGCACGGGTGTTGATGAGCAGATGAGAGCTGGCGTAGGTGGAGAGCTAGTGTTTTTAGCATAGCTCTGTCGAGGTCCCGTAGCTAAGTTAGCTTCAGTGGCGTTGTTAGCAACAGCATTGCTAGGCTTCGCCAGGCGGTACAGCATTAACCGTGTGGTTACAGGTCCAGAGTTTGGTAGTATTGTTGATCTTCTGTCTATCCTTCCAGTCAGGGGCTTATTTTGTCTGTTTCTATATGCAGTTAAGCACGATGCTATTACGTTAGCTCCGTAGCTAAAGTGCTTCGCCGATGTATTGTCGTGGAGATAAAAGTCACTGTGAATGTCCATTGCGCGTTCTCGACTCTCATTTTAAGAGGATATAGTATCCGAGGTGGTTTAAAATACAAATCCGTGATCCACAATAGAAAAAGGAGAGAGAGTGTGGAATCCAATGAGCCCTTGTATCTAAGTTACGGTCAGAGTGAAAAAAGATCCGTCCTGCACTGCACTCTAATCCTTCACTCTCACGTTCCTCATCCACGAATCTTTCATCCTGGCTCAAATTAATGGGGTAATCGTCGCTTTCTCGGTCCGAATCGCTCCCGCTGCTGGCGGCCATCATTGAAAACAATGGGGAAATGTGAGGAGCCTTTCAACCTGTGACGTCACGCTACTTCCGATACAGGCAAGGCTTTTATCGTCGATGTTCTCTACTAAATCCTTTCAGCAAAAATATGGCAATATCGCGAAATGATCAAGTATGACACATAGAATGGATCTGCTATCCCCGTTTAAATTAAAAAAATTAATTTCAGTAGGCCTTTAACAAGTTAGCTAGCCACACACTCTCTCATGCTTTTCATGATTTATTTCTTTAATTCATGAATCATTCATGAATATTATCCGTTTCTTCTCAGCACTGTCCTTCACGCCCACTCCCTCCTTTCCCATGTTCCCAAAACAAAGTTATGTCCATCTCTAGTTGTAGGTAATGCTCGCTGGTAACACCGGATGCTTTGGGCTAAGGAATATCTACTTCAGCAATTTTGACTAAAATCGCTGACGAACTAAAACAGGTTCGTCCATTTTTGGCAGGAAATGCGCATTATTTCTTGACAGGAGTCAAAAACTGTGAAACCGCTGTCGGTGTAGTGCAGCACAGTTGCACACCGTGAGCATATCATAGATGTAAAACATCGTTTTCCCTGTTTGCATTCCATTCATCAGCTTTCACGAAAAAGAAACGCATTTGCAGATCAGCAAACATTAAAAGGGAAATGAACTCCAGTACATTGTGGGCGTGCATTCCTTACATAACGTCACCCTGCTGTTATCGTAACTCTGCACGTGTTGCCGTGCACGCTGCATATTTCATGAAGTTAATCTTTTATGACGCAAAAAACATAAGTATGGCATAGGAAAGGTGCCCTGTGTTGAAGGCAAGCTGCTTTCTTTTCTCAGTGTGCGTGTTTGCAGAGACCTTTCCCCCCCAGAAGATGCCGCGTCTTCTCATCGAAATGGAATTGTTTCTACACAAAAGCACGCACAATAAACGATCGAAACGGGCTCCGGGGTGACTGACAGATGCCTCGTTAGTCCTAAAAGAATCGTTTTTGCCTTGAGCTTTCGCTCTGTTTAATTAACGGTAGCAGCAGACACAGCAGCTGTGTACGGCACAACGCTCCGATGGCGCAACGTTTACGCACTGGCACATATTGGCCAATTAGGACGGTAAAGGAAGAGGTACACAAACTGCAGGACGGAATTTCCCACGGTTGCTCACATGTCAATATTTTCAACAGCTGTCCTAAAATAAAAGTAGGAAACACTTTTCATTCCAAATAAATTGGTATTAATTAGAGATGTCCGATAATGGCTTTTTTGCCGATATCCGATATTCCGATATTGTCCAACTCTTAATTACCGATTCCGATATCAACCGATACCGATATATACAGTCGTGGAATTAACACATTATTATGCTTAATTTTGTTGTGATGCCCCGCTGGATGCATTAAACAATGTAACAAGGTTTTCCATATTTATTATTGAAGTCACAAAGTGCATTATATTTTTTAACATGCCTCAAAACAGCAGCTTGGAATTTGGGACATGATAGAGCATGAGGAGGTTGAGGTGGGTGGGGTAGGGGTGGGGCGCGGGGGGCGGTAGGGGATAGCGGGGGGTGTATATTGTAGCGTCCCGGAAGAGTTAGTGCTGCAAGGGGTTCTGGGTATTTGTTCTGTTGTGTTTATGTTGTGTTACGGTGCGGATGTTCTCCCGAAATGTGTTTGTCAATCTTGTTTGGTGTGGGTTCACAGTGTGGCGCATACTTGTAACAGTGTTAAAGTTGTTTATACGGACACCCTCAGTGTGACCTGTATGGCTGTTGACCAGGTATGATTTGCATTCACTTGTGTGTGTGAAAAGCCGTAGATATTATGTGATTGGGCCGGCACGCAAAGGCAGTGCCTTCAAGGCACGCCCCCAATATTGTTGTCTGGGTGGAAATCGGGAGAAATTCGGGAGAATGGTTGCCCCAGGAGATTTTCGGGAGGGGCACCGAAATTTGGGAGTCTCCCGGGAAAATCGGGAGGGTTGGCAAGTATGACTGGGAGACGCAACTGCTCTGTACTTCTCCCTACGTCCGTGTACCACTCCGCACAGCGGCGTTTTAAAAAGTCATACATTTTACTTTTTGAAACCGATACCGATAATTTCCGATATTACATTTTAAAGCATTTATCGGCCCATAATATCAGCAGTCCGATATTATCGGACATCTCTAGTATTAATTTATTCATTCACTCGGGCTGTCACACATTTTGAATAAGTACCGTATTTTCCATACTATAAAGCGCACTTAAAATCCTTTTTTTCCCTCAAAACTCGACAGTGCGCCTTATAACCCGGTGCACCTAATGTACGGAATAATTCTGGTTTTGCTTACCGACCTCGAAGCAATGTTATTTGGTACATGGTGTAATGATAAGTGTGACCAGTAGATGGCAGTCAAACATAAGAGATACGTGTAGACTGACGATAAAGTTCGCAACTTTTGGTCGCTGATAAAAAAAGCCTTGCCTGTACCGGAAGTAGTGTGACGTCACAGGTTGAAAGGCTCTTCACATTTCCCATTGTTTACACCAGCAGCGAGAGCGATTCGGACCGAGAAAACGACGATTACCCCATTAATTTGAGCCAGGATGAAAGATTCGTGGATGAGGAACGTAAGAGTGAAGGACTAGAGTGCAGTGCAGGACGTGTCTTTTTTCGCTCTGACCGTAACTTAGGTACAAGCTGGCTCATTGGATTCCACACTTTCTCCTCTTTCTTTTGTGGATCACGGATTTGTATTTTAAACCACCTCGGATACCATATCCTCTTGAAAATGAGAGTCGAGAACGCGAAATGGACATTCACAGTGACTTTTATCTCCACGACAATACATCGGTGAAGCTCTTTAGCTACGGAGCTAACGTGATAGCATTGGGCTTAACTGCAGATAGAAACAAAATAAATAAACCCCTGACTGGAAGGATAGACAGAAGATCAACAATACTATTAAACCATGGACATGTAAATACACGGTTAATGCTTTCCAGCCTGGCGAAGCTTAACAATGCTGTTGCTAACGACGCCATTGAAGCTAACTTAGCAACGGGACCTCACAGAGCTATGCTAAAAACATTAACTCTCCACCTACGCCAGCCAGCCCTCATCTGCTCATCAACACCCGTGCTCACCTGCGTTGCAGCGATCGACGGCGCGACGAAGGACTTCACCCGATTAATAACGCTTCTGCTATCCAAGTCAAAGTCCTCCTGCTTGTGTTGCTGCAGCCAGCCGCTAATACACCGATCCCACCTACAGCTTTCTTCTTTGCAGTCTTCATTGTTCATTAAACAAATTGCAAAAGATTCACCAACACAGATGTCCAGAATACTGTGGAAGAGATGAAAACAGAGCTTTTTGTATTGGATTCAATGGTGTCCGAATACTTCCGTTTCAACGGTTGACGTCACGCGCATACGTCATCATACATAGACGTTTTCAACCAGAAGTTTAGCGGGAAATTTAAAATTGCACTTTATAAGTTAACCCGGCCGTATTGGCATGTGTTGCAATGTTAAGATTTCATCATTGATATATAAACTATCAGACTGCGTGGTTGGTAGTAGTGGCTTTCAGTAGGCCTTTAATCTCTCGATATTTTTAGGCCATGTCACGATACACGATATATATCTCGATATTTTGCCTTAGCCTTGAATGAACACTTGATGCATATAATCACAGCAGTATGATGATTCTATGTGTCTACATTAAAACATTCTTGTTCATACTGCATTAATATATGCTCATTTTAAACTTTCATGCAGAGAGGGAAATCACAACTAAGTCAATTTACCAAAAGTGTATTTATTAAACAGTTATTAAGCAGTGGCACAAACATTCATGTCATGGCGAAGTTGGTAGAGTGGCCGTGCCAGCAATTGGAGGGTTGCTGGTTACTGGGGTTCAATCCCCACCTTCTACCATCCTAGTCACGGCCGTTGTGTCCTTGGGCAAGACACTTCACCCTTGCTCCTGATGGCTGCTGGTTAGCGCCTTGCATGGCAGCTCCCGCCATCAGTGTGTGAATGTGTGTGTAAATGGGTGAATGTGGAAATACTGTCAAAGCGCTTTGAGTACCTTGAAGGTAGAAAAGCGCTATACAAGTATAACCCATTTATCATTTATTTATTTCCAAAACAGAAAGCGCAAGATTGTCAGAGACATTTTAAAACAAGCTGTTAGTGCACTTTTGTGCATGATGTCACTAAGATGACATATCAAAACAACACTAAATTAAAGTGCACTTTTTGTACAGAAAGCCACTACAATAGTTTAAAACAAATAAAGTGCACTTCTGTGCATGATGTCACAAAAGATATTTCAATAAGTGTCAAATAAAAATGAGCTGCACAATAGGAAATCAAATAGTGTATGTCCTTCGCTATGTGGTAGGTTCCTGCGCACGTTATCTCCTTCTGTTGTTGACTATTTTTTTCATACAGTGTTGATGTGGAAATGTTGCTTCGGCATTTTGTTGGTGTGGCACCGAACGGAGATGTTGACATGCGGAGTTTCAAGCACTCTTCATTGTGGTCTACATCGATTGGTACCCCCCCCCCCCCCCCCCCGAAAAAAACAACCAAAAAAACAGTGAAGTTGGCACGTTGTGTAAATGGTAAATAAAAACAGAATACAATGATTTGCAAATCCTTTTCAACTTATATTCAATTGAATAGACTGCAAAGACA
>NC_084741.1:17775895-17780895 GCF_033978785.1 Entelurus aequoreus | reverse complement strand
GTCAAAGAATTGCTGCTTTGGCTAGGTCGATAATTCACAAAAACGTTGATTTTGATTCATTATTATTTTTGAGCAATGACAGTAAAAAAAAAAAAAAAATCCCACAAAAATTCCAGGGACCGAAGAGTCCCACTCATAAATGTTTAAAAAAAAATCATACTTTTTTTAATTACTTTCAACACTCAATCTCCAGTTAAACTTCAGATCCATCCGTCGATTACAAGTTTTTATTATTTATTTATTTCTTTGTTTTTTGTTTGTTTGTATTATGCCCTTTTTGTCAAAGAAAACTTTTGTCTCTTACATGGCAAACACACAAAATAGGCAATATTTCCCCCAAAAAATATTTTTAAGTTAAACTTTTGATGTCAAATAATTGCTGCTTTGGCTAGGTCGATAATTCATAACAACGTTGATTTTGATTCATTATTATTTTTGAGCAATGACAGTAAAAAAAAAAAAAATTCCATGGACCGCTCATAAGTGTTAAAAAAAAAATCTTCCTTTTTTTTTTTTTACTTTCAACACTCAATCCCCAGTTAAACTTTAGATCTATCCGTCGATTACAAGTTTTTATTATTTCTTTCTTTCTTTGTTTTTTGTTTGTTTGTATTATGCCCTTTTTGTCAAAGAAAACTTTTGTTTCTTACATGGCAAACACACAAAATAGGCAATATTTCCCCCAAAAAATATTTTTAAGTTAAACTTTTGATGTTAAAGAATTGCTGCTTTGGCTAGGTCGATAATTCATAACAACTTTGATTTTGATTCATTATTTTTTTTGAGCAATGACAGTAAAAAAAAAAAAATCCCACTAAAATTCCAGGAACCAAAAAGAGTTAAAAAAAAAAAAAAAAATCATACTTTTTTTATTTTATTACTTTCAACGCTCAATCTCTAGTTAAACTTCAGATCTATCCGTCGATTACAAGTTTTTATTCTTTCTTTCTTTCTTTCTTTCTTTCTTTCTTTCTTTCTTTCTTTCTTTCTTTCTTTCTTTCTTTCTTTCTTTCTTTCTTTCTTTCTTTCTTCTTTCTTTCTTTGTTTTTTGTTTGTTTGTATTATGACCTTTTTTGTCAAAGAAAACTTTTGTCTCTTACATGGCAAACGCAATATTTCCCCTAAAAAATATTTTTAAGTTAAACTTTTGATGTCAAAGAATTGCTGTTTTGGCTAGGTCGATAATTCATAACAACGTTGATTTTGATTCATTATTATTTTTGAGCAATGACAGTAAAAAAAAAAAAAAATCCCACAAAAATTCCAGGGACCAAAGAGTCCCACTCATAAGTGTTAAAAAAAATCATACTTTTTTTTTTTTATTACTTTCAACACTCAATCCCCAGTTAAACTTTAGATCTATCCGTCGATTACAAGTTTTTATTATTTCTTTCTTTCTTTGTTTTTTGTTTGTTTGTATTATGCCCTTTTTGTCAAAGAAAACTTTTGTTTCTTACATGGCAAACACACAAAATAGGCAATATTTCCCCCAAAAAATATTTTTAAGTTAAACTTTTGATGTCAAAGAATTGCTGCTTTGGCTAGGTCGATAATTCATAACAACGTTGATTTTGATTCATTATTTTTTTTGAGCAATGACAGTAAAAAAAATCCCACTAAAATTCCAGGAACCAAAAACAGTTAAAAAAAAATAAAAAAAAATCATACTTTTTTTATTTTATTACTTTCAACACTCAATCTGTAGTTAAACTTCAGATCTATCCGTCGATTACAAGTTTTTATTATTTCTTTCTTTCTTTCTTTGTTTTTTGTTTGTTTGTATTATGTCCTTTTTTGTCAAAGAAAACTTTTGTCTCTTACATGGCAAACACACAAAATACGCAATATTTCCCCTAAAAAATATTTTTAAGTTAAACTTTTGATGTCAAAGAATTGCTGCTTTGGCTAGGTCGATAATTCATAACAACGTTGATTTTGATTCATTATTATTTTTGAGCAATGACAGTAAAAAAAAAAAAAAATCCCACAAAAATTCCAGGGACCGAAGAGTCCCACTCATAAGTGTTAAAAAAAAATCATACTTTTTTTTTTTTTATTACTTTCAACACTCAATCCCCAGTTAAACTTTAGATCTATCCGTCGATTACAAGTTTTTATTATTTCTTTCTTTCCTTGTTTTTTGTTTGTTTGTATTATGCCCTTTCTGTGAAAGAAAACTTTTGTTTCTTACATGGCAAACACACAAAATAGGCAATATTTCCCCCCAAAAATATTTTTAAGTTAAACTTTTGATGTCAAAGAATTGCTGCTTTGGCTAGGTCGATAATTCATAACAACGTTGATTTTGATTCATTATTATTTTTGAGCAATGACAGTAAAAAAAAAAAAATCCCACTAAAATTCCAGGAACCGAAGAGTCCCACTCGTAAGTGTTAAAAAAAAAAAAAAAAAATCATTATTTTATTTTATTACTTTCAACACTCAATCTCTAGTTAAACTTCAGATCTATCCGTCGATTACAAGTTTTTATTATTTCTTTCTTTCTTTGTTTTTTGTTTGTTTGTATTATGCCCTTTTTTGTCAAAGAAAACTTTTGTCTCTTACATGGCAAACACACAAAATACGCAATATTTCCCCTAAAAAATATTTTTAAGTTAAACTTTTGATGTCAAAGAATTGCTGCTTTGGCTAGGTCGATAATTCATAACAACGTTGATTTTGATTCATTATTATTTTTGAGCAATGACAGTAAAAAAAAAAAAAAATCCCACAAAAATTCCAGGGACCGAAGAGTCCCACTCATAAGTGTTAAAAAAAAATCATACTTTTTTTTTTTTATTACTTTCAACACTCAATCCCCAGTTAAACTTTAGATCTATCCGTCGATTACAAGTTTTTATTATTTATTTCTTTTTTTGTTTGTTTGTATTATGCCCTTTTTGTCAAAGAAAACTTTTGTTTCTTACATGGCAAACACACAAAATAGGCAATATTTCCCCCAAAAAATATTTTTAAGTTAAACTTTTGATGTCAAAGAATTGCTGCTTTGGCTAGGTCGATAATTCATAACAACGTTGATTTTGATTCATTATTTTTTTTGAGCAATGACAGTAAAAAAAAATCCCACTAAAATTCCAGGAACCAAAAACAGTTAAAAAAAAATAAAAAAAAATCATACTTTTTTTATTTTATTACTTTCAACACTCAATCTCTAGTTAAACTTCAGATCTATCCGTCGATTACAAGTTTTTATTATTTCTTTCTTTCTTTCTTTGTTTTTTGTTTGTTTGTATTATGCCCTTTTTTGTCAAAGAAAACGTTTGTCTCTTACATGGCAAACACACAAAATACGCAATATTTCCCCTAAAAAATATTTTTAAGTTAAACTTTTGATGTCAAAGAATTGCTGCTTTGGCTAGGTCGATAATTCATAACAACGTTGATTTTGATTCATTATTATTTTTGAGCAATGACAGTAAAAAAAAAAAAAATCCCACAAAAATTCCAGGGACCGAAGAGTCCCACTCATAAGTGTTAAAAAAAAATCATACTTTTTTTTTTTATTACTTTCAACACTCAATCCCCAGTTAAACTTTAGATCTATCCGTCGATTACAAGTTTTTATTATTTCTTTCTTTCTTTGTTTTTTGTTTGTTTGTATTATGCCCTTTTTGTCAAAGAAAACTTTTGTTTCTTACATGGCAAACACACAAAATACGCAATATTTCCCCTAAAAAATATTTTTAAGTTAAACTTTTGATGTCAAAGAATTGCTGCTTTGGCTAGGTCGATAATTCATAACAACGTTGATTTTGATTCATTATTATTTTTGAGCAATGACAGTAAAAAAAAAAAAATCCCACTAAAATTCCAGGGACCGAAGAGTCCCACTCGTAAGTGTTAAAAAAATTAAAAAAAAATCATTATTTTATTTTATTACTTTCAACACTCAATCTCTAGTTAAACTTCAGATCTATCCGTCGATTACAAGTTTTTATTATTTATTTCCTTCTTTGTTTTTTGTTTGTTTGTATTATGCCTGTCAGCGTTGTCCCTGACAGTTTGATCAAGTTTCAGTTTTCCTCTGCGTTTGTCTTAGTTTTCTGTCTTTAGTTCCTGTCAGTGCTTTTATTTTGTCTTCATTTCCTGATTGTCTCCCTAAGTGCTTTGTCCCTCAGCTGTGGCTGATTGGCACGTGGCCACACCTGGTGCCAGTCAGCCAGCTGCCTATTTAAACCTGTCCTGCCCTCCAGTCACTGCTGGATCATTGTCATTACAATACTTGTCACTTGTCACTTACCTTCTACCTATTTGTCGTTGTAGCTCCGTCTACTTTTGTCCACTCCGCTTTAGTCATAGTTCCTTCGTGTCACAGTAAGTGTTTTTGTTTATTGTCCACAGTTAGCTTTGTGCTATTTTAGTTTATAGCTTAGTTTGTTCTCCGCCTTGTGCGCGCCTTTTGTTTGTTTTTTTTTTGTTTTTTTGCCAAGGTCTTTAATTAAATCATGTTTTCCCATTCAATGCCTGCTGTCTCTGCATCTTGGGGTTCGTCACCTACAAACTTTGACAATGCCCTTTTTGTCAAAGAAAACTTTTGTTTCTTACATGGAAAACACACAAAATAGGCAATATTTCCCCCAAAAAATATTTTAAAGTTAAACTTTTGATGTAAAAGAATTGCTGCTTTGGCTAGGTCGATAATTCATAACAACGTTGATTTTGATTCTTTATTATTTTTTAAAAAACAGTAAAAAAAAAAAAAAATTCCACTAAAATTCCAGGGACCGAAAAGTCCCACTAATAAGTGTTAAAAAAAAAAAAAAAAATTTTTTTTTTTTACTTTCAACACTCAATCTCAAGTTAAACTTCAGGGGCCGTACTTATCAAGCTTCTTAGAGTGCCATTTCACACTTAAGTCCTGAGAATTTGCGAAATTTAGTCCTACTCTCAAACTTAAGAATAAAAGCTTTTTATCAACGTTCTTAAGTCTAAGAATCACTTCTACTCTCCACGATATTTAAGAGACCTTCAGAGGTGTC
>NC_084741.1:17765895-17768395 GCF_033978785.1 Entelurus aequoreus | reverse complement strand
CGCAGCACGGCGATGCTCCGCTCGATGGTCAGCAGGAAGATGGTGGTGATGGACACCAGTGTGCAGCCGGCGAAGATGGGCCCGATGACGTTGCACGGGTGGAAACTCACCGATTGCGAGTTGGACACCGTCCACTCGGGCGCCGCGTCCCCGGCCATGAGGTAGACCTCGGCGTAGACGGAGAGCGGCACCACGAAGGCGCCCACCGTCAGGTCGGCCACGGCCAGCGAGGCCTTCAGGTAGCCCTGAGGCGTGTGGAAGTGTTTGGTGCCCAGCACCACCGCCAGCGTCAGCAGGTTCCCAAACAGGATGGCCAGGATCAGCAGCACCATGAAGACCACCATGAGGATTTTGTTGGCCAGCGTGCAGCAGCACACGGTGCAGTGCGCTGGCCCGCTTCCGTCCAGCATGGCGGGCGTGCTGGTGTCAATCATTGGACAAACCGGAGCTGCTCCCTCACATTAGCACCTGAAAGGAAAGATAGTTTCGTTATGGATCGGAAGCCAACAAACTTTAGCAATGCTTAGCAACAGCAAAAATCTTGAAGACAGCCAAGAAAGCTCTTCAATTCTTCCAAGTATTCACCTTTGAATCTCTCCTTAAAAACTAGGGATGTCCGATAATGGCTTTTTGACGATATTCTGATATTGTCCAAATCTTAATTACCGATATCAACCGATACCGATATATACAGTCGTAGAATTAACACATTATTATGCCTAATTTGGACAACCGGGTATGGTGAAGATAAGGTCCTTTTTTTTTTTAATTTATAAAATAAAATAAGATAAATAAATTAAAAATATTTTCTTGAATTAAAAAAGAAAATTAAACTATATCAAAACAGTTACATAGAAACTAGTATTTAATGAAAATTAGTAAAATTAACTGTTAAAGGTTAGTACTATTAGTGGACCAGCAGCACGCACAATCATGTGTGCTTACGGACTGTATCCCTTGCAGACTGTATTGATCTATATTGATATATAATGTAGGAACCAGAATATTAATAACAGGGGGAGGGAGGTTTTTTGGGTTGGTGCACTAATTGTAAGTGTATCTTGTGTTTTTTATGTTGATATAATAAAAATAAAAAAAATAAAAACGATACCGATAATTTCCGATATTACATTTTAAAGCATTTATCGGCCGATAATATAAAAACTCCACCCTTCACTGTTTACTCGGTAACGAAAACTTCAACTACAAACCCCAAAACCAGTGAAGTTGTCACGTTGTGTAAATGGTAAATAAAAACAAAATACAATGATTTGCTAATCCTTTTCCATTTATATTCAATTGAATAGACTGCAAAGACAAGATATTTAATGTTCCAACTGGGAAACTTATTTTTTTGTGTGCAAATAATCATTAACTTAGAATGTAATGGCAGCAACACATTGCAAAAAAGTTGGCACGGGGCATTTTTACCACTGTGTTACATGGCCTTTCCTTTTAACAACACTCAGTAAACGTTTGGGAACTGAGGAGACACATTTTTTAAGCTTTTCAGGTGGAATTCTTTCCCATTCTTGCTTGATGTACAGCTTAAGTTGTTCAACAGTCCGGGGGTCACCGTTGTGCTATTTTAGGCTTCATAATGCGCCACACATTTTCAACGGGAGACAGGTCTGGACTACAGGCAGGCCAGTCTAGTACCTGCACTCTTTTACTATGAAGCCACGTTGATGTAACACGTGGCTTGGCAATGTCTTGCTGAAATAAGCAGGGGCGTTCATGGTAACGTTGCTTGGATGGCAACATATGTTGCTCCAAAACCTGTATGTACTTTTCAGCATTAATGGCACCTTCACAGATGTGTAAGTTACCCATGTCTTGGACACTAATACACCCCCATACCATCACAGATGCTGGCTTTTACACTTTGCGCCTATAACAATCCGGATGGTTCTTTTCCTCTTTGGTCCGGAGGACACGACGTCCACAGTTTCCAAAAACAATTTGAAATGTGGACTTGTCACACCACAGAACACTTTTCCACTTTGTATCAGTCCATCTTAGATGAGCTCAGGCCCAGCGAAGCCGACGCCGTTTCTGGGTGTTGTTGATAAATGGTTTTCGCCTTGCATAGGAGAGTTTTAACTTGCAATTACAGATGTAGTGACCGACTGTAGTTACTGACAGTGGGTTTCTGAAGTGTTCCTGAGCCCACGTGGTGATATCCTTTACACACTGATGTCGCTTGTTGATGCAGTCCAGCCTGAGGGATCGAAGGTCACAGGCTTAGCTGCTTACTTGCAGTGATTTCTCCAGATTCTCTGAACCCTTTGATGATATTACGGAGCGTAGATGGTGAAATCCCTAAATTCCTTGCAATAGCTGGTTAAGAAAGGTTTTTCTTAATCTGTTCAACAATTTGCTCACGCATTTGTTGACAAAGTGGTGACCCTCGCCCCATCCTTGTTTGTGAATGGAATTGTATTCCGTTTATATTTACATGTAACACAATTTCCCAACTCATATGGAAACGGGGTTTGTA
>NC_084741.1:17755895-17760895 GCF_033978785.1 Entelurus aequoreus | reverse complement strand
CTCATGCAGAAAGCTCGCATCATATCCAGCTAATCATCCCCGGGGTGGAAGGACAACTCCACACCAACAATCCCACTCCAACCAACACGCGTGGAATCCATTCCCAATGTACTTTTCTTCACCCACATCAGCGTTATGGTGAAGATGCCAAAGACATTTTTCTAAAGTGAGCGTCGTTATTTGGGCAAAGGCTCCTTTCTTACCCCCCGGGAGTGGTCCTGATAACACTAGAAAAGTATTTGACTGTATACTCACTGGAAAGGCTGGCGTCCATGAAGGCAGCGTCCGCCCACTTCAAAGCCTGCGCCTCTCCTCCATGATGGGAAGGCACGTCCCGCAGTGAAGACGCGCGGTCCAGACTGGAGGAGGAGGAGGAGGATGCACGCGCTCCGGTCCACCCCTCCTGGACCCTCCATTGGCTGACGATGATGACAGCAAAGCCCCCACCCTCTGATGCTGGCCGGCGGCTGAGGACCGTGAGGAGGGTGCGTTTACTGCTCACACAAAAGTTGACCATCTTGAGTTGTTACCATTCCAGGGCTGCAGCCGTCCATTATTTTAGTCATGGAGTACTCTATCAATTACCATATTTTCCGCACCATATGGCGCGCCGGATTATAAGGCGCACTGCGTGTGAATGTGTGTGTGAATGGGTAAATGTGGAAATACTGTCAAAGCGCTTTGAGTACCGTGAAGGTAGAAAAGCGCTATACAAGTATAGCCCATTTATCATTTTATATCTATGTTCGATCTTTTTTCATATATAAAGCGCGCCGGATTATAAGGCGCACTGCCGATGAATGGTCTATTTTCGATCTTTTTTCATATATAAGGCGCACCGGATTATAAGGCGCACTGCCGATGAATGGTCTATTTTCGATCTTTTTTCATATATAAGGCGCACCGGATTATAAGGCGCACTGCCGATGAATGGTCTATTTTCGATCTTTTGTCATATATAAAGCGCACCGGATTTATAAGGCGCACTGCCAATGAATGGTCTATTTTACATCTTTTTTCATATACTGCATAAGGCACACCGGATTATAAAGCGCACTGCCAATGAATAGTCTATTTTTGATCGTTGTTCATGTATAAGGCGCACCGGATTATAAGGCGCACTGCCGATGAATGGTCCATTTTCGATCTTTTTTCATATATAAGGCGCACCGGATTATAAGGCGCACTGCCGATGAATGGTCTATGTTTGATCTTTTTTCATATATAAAGCGTGCCGGATTATAAGGCGCACTGCCGATGAATGGTCTATTTTCGATCTTTTTTCATATATAAGGCGCACCGGATTATAAAGCGCACTGCCAATGAATAGTGTATTTTAGATCGTTGTTCAAGTATAAAGCGCACCGGATTATAAGGCGCACTGCCGATGAATGGTCTATTTTCAATCTTTTTTCATATACTGTATAAAGCGCACCGGATTATAAAGCGCACTGCCAATGAATAGTCTATTTTTGATCGTTGTTCATGTATAAGGTGCACCGGATTATAAGGCGCACTGCCGATGAATGGTCTATTTTCGATCTTTTTTCATATACTGTATAAAGCGCACCGGATTATAAAGCGCACTGCCAATGAATAGTCTATTTTTGATCGTTGTTCATATATAAAGCGCGCCGGATTATAAGGCGCACTGCCGATGAATGGTCTATTTTCGATCTTTTTTCATATATAAGACGCACCGGACTATAAGGCGCACCGGACTATAAGGCGCACTGCCGATGAATGGTCTATTTTCGATCTTTTTTCATATATAAAGCGCACCGGATTATAGAGCGCACTGCCAATGAATAGTCTATTTTAGATCGTTGTTCAAGTATAAAGCGCACCGGATTATAAGGCGCACTGCCGATGAATGGTCTATTTTCGATCTTTTTTCATATACTGTATAAAGCGCACCGGATTATAAAGCGCACTGCCAATGAATAGTCTATTTTTGATCGTTGTTCATGTATAAAGCGCACCGGATTATAAAGCGCACTGCCGATGAATGGTCCATTTTCGATCTTTTTTCATATATAAGGCGCACCGGATTATAAGGCGCACTGCCGATGAATGGTCTATGTTCGATCTTTTTTCATATATAAAGCGCGCCAGATTATAAAGTGCACTGCCGATGAATGGTCTATTTTCGATCTTTTTTCATATATAAAGCGCACTGCCGATGAATGGTCTATTTTCGATCTTTTTTCATATAAAAGCGCACCGGATCATAAGGCACACTGCCGATGAATGGTCTACTTTTGATCTTTTTTCATATATAAGGCGCACCGGATTATAAAGCGCACTGCCGGTGAATGGTCTATTTTAGATATTTTTTCATATATAAAGCGCGCCGGATTATAAGGCGCACTGCTAATGAATAGTCTGTTTGCGATCTTTTTTCATTTATAAAGCGCACCGGATTATAAAGCGCACTGCCGATGAACGGTCTATTTTCGATCTTTTTTTCATATATAAGGCGCACCGGACTATAAGGCGCACTGCCGATGAACGGTCTACTTTTGAGCTTTTTTCATATACAAGGCGCACCGGACTATAAGGCGCACTGCCGATGAATGGTCCATTTTAGATCTTTTTTCATATATAAAGCGCGCCGGATTATAAATCACACTGCTAATGAATAGTCTGTTTGCGATCTTTTTTCATTTATAAGGCGCACCGGATTATAAAGCGCACTGCCGATGAATGGTCTATTTTTGATCTTTTTTCATATATATAAAGCGCGCCGGGTTATAAGGCGCACTGCCGATGAATGGTCCATTTTAGATCTTTTTTCATATATAAAGCGCACAGCTAATGAATAGTCTGTTTGCGATCTGTTTTCATTTATAAGGCGCACCGGATTATAAGGCGCACTGCCGATGAATGGTCTATTTTCAATCTTTTTTCATATATAAGGCGCACCGGATTACAGGGCCCATTAAAGGAGTCATTATTATTATTTTTGTAAATGTAAAAGACTTCCTTGTGGTCTACATAACATGTAATGGTGGTTCTTTGGTCAAAATGTTGCATAGATGATGTTTTACAGATCATCTTCAAGCCGCTTTCTGACAGTCGCTTCCGGATGCGCCGTTTTGTGGGCGGTCTTATTTACGTGGCTCACCTTCGGCAGCGTCTTTGTTGTAGCGGTGTAGCGTGCAAGGACGGGAGTGGAAGAAGTGTCAAAAGATGGCGCTAACTGTTTTAATGACATTCAGACTTTACTTCAATCAATAACGTAGCAGCATCTCCTCATCCGGAAACAACAACATCGGAAGTTTGTCCCGTAAAAAAACGTCCGACCGGAACTCTAATAACTAAAGTTCCTTGGGTGAATAATGTAAACTCACTACACCGGTATGTTTTAGCGCTTTCATGGCGAGTTTACTGACAGATATAAGTAAGAACTTTACACTACTTTATATTAGAAATGGCAACAGCGGAGGATGAATGTCCCATAACAAGAAGATAGAGAAAAAGAATGGGGTCGGCACAGACTACAAAGGCGGAGACGCGCAATTTTTCAGGACTTATGCAGATCCCAAATACAGATCAGCAGGTACCCGAAGGTAAGAAAAGTTGCGTTTGCATAATATTGCGAAACAAAACGCCAGATATGTCTTACCTTATACACACACCATAATAATACTCCTATGTTGAAGCACATCAAGCGGTGTGGCTTCATTGCTTACCAAAGTCCTACTAAAACATTTTGATAGGTTTTTGAGCGCCGTGTGTAATGTTCTATATTTTCAATGGAACATTTTAAATGTTGGTGTTGTTTACTTGAGTCATATTGCATGTCTACACGTATCTCTTATGTTTGACTGCCATCTACTGGTCACACTTATCATTACACCATGTACCAAATAAAGTAGCTTCGAGGTCGGTAAGCAAAAACAGAATTATTCCATACATTAGGCGCACTCGGTTATAAGGCGCACTGTCGAGTTTTGAGGGGGGAAAAAAAGGATTTTAAGTGAGCCTTATAGTCCGGAAAATACGGTAGTTTGCACAGGTGTCAAACTCAAGATGTTATATATTTATGTTATGTTATGTTTATGTTATGTTATATATTACTACCTGGTAGGGCTGTGAATCTTTGGGTGCCACGCGATTCGATTCCATTCTTGGGGGTACCGATTCGATTCAGAATCAGTTCTCGATTCAATACGATTCTCTTTTTTAATAACGTTGGGTGCCAGTTCTACAACTAACTACATTCATTCATGAAATAAATAAATAATAATAATAATACCTGGGATTTATATAGCGCTTTTCTAAGTACCCAAAGTCGCTTTACATGTAGAAGCCATCATTCATTCACACCTGGTGGTGGTAAGCTACTTTCATAGCCACAGCTGCCCTGGGGTAGACTGACGGAAGCGTGGCTGCAATTTGCGCCAACGGCCCCTCCGACCACCACCTATCAATCATCCTTCAATTCACCGGTGTGAGTGGCACCGGGGGCAAGGGTGAAGTGTCCCGCCCAAGGACACAACGGCAGCGATTTTTTGGATGGTAAGAGGCGGGGAGCGAACCTGCAACCCTCAGGTTTCTGGCACGGTTGCTCTGCCCCAGGGGTCGGCAACCTTTACCACTCAAAGAGCCATTTTGGCAAGTTTCACAAATTAAAGAAAGTAATGGGAGCCACAAAAAAAATTAAAATGAAAAACACCGCATACAAAGCTTAAACGCTTTGTGCTATGTTAACCAGGGGTCTCCGACACACGCACCGGCACGCACTTTAATGTGGAAATTTGATGTTAGTGCGGCCCGCGAGTTGTGAATAAATGGCACTTGATAGCGTCATACTTGCCAATCCTCTCATTTTTCCCGGGAGACTCCCGAATATCAGGGTGTGATGACACTGCTTTTGGCGCCCTCTACAGCCTGCCCAAACAGCGTACCTGCTCGACCACATGCAGAATGCAGTTTCAGCTTACTCATGTAAGTGACAGCAAGGCGTACTACCTCAGCAGCCACACATCTTACAC
>NC_084741.1:17683395-17750895 GCF_033978785.1 Entelurus aequoreus | reverse complement strand
GGGATCTGGGGTGGAGGTCTAGAAGTAACCTGACTAGCTTGTTCTGAGATGTTTGGAGTTTAGATTTGAGGGTTTTGGAGGTGCTGGGGTACCAGGAGGTGCATGCGTAATCAAAAAAGGGTTGAACGAGAGTTCCCGCCAGAATCCTCATGGTGCTTTTGTTGACCAGAGAGGAGATTCTGTAGAGAAATCTCGTTCGTTGGTTGACCTTTTTGATTACCTTGGTTGCCATTTTATCACAGGTAAGGTTAGCCTCTAGAATGGAACCTAGGTAGGTGACCTCATCTTTCCTGGTGATAACAATGTCACCCACTTTTATGGTGAAGTCATTGACTTTCTTAAGGTTGATGTGGGACCCAAACAGGATGGATTCCGTTTTACCCAAGTGTATGGATAGCTTGTTGTCAGCGAGCCAGGTGCAAGTTCTACAGAGCTCAGAACTGAGGACTTTCTCCACCTGTGACTTGTCCTTGTCGGATACCAGCAGGGCCGAGTCATCCGCAAACAAAAACAATTTACAGTCGCATGCCGATGACAAGTCGTTTATGTATATTAGGAACAGTAAAGGTCCCAATACACTGCCTTGGGGGACTCCACAGCTCACCGAGAGGGGGGGGGGGGGGACACGCTGCCGTTTACCTCTACCACCTGCTCCCTCCCCTCCAAGTAAGATTGCATCCAGCTCGATGAGGTTTTGTTAAATCCGATTGCTCTGAGCTTATCCAACAGTATAGCGTGGTTAACGGTGTCAAAGGCCTTCTGAAGGTCCAGCATGACCATGCCGCAGTATTTGCCCGCGTCCACCTCATGTTTGATGTGGTCGGTCAGATAGAGAAGGCATGTGTCAGTGGAGTGGTTAGTTCTGAAGCCGGATTGGAATTCGTACATGAGTTTATTAGTGGCAAGGTAACTATCGACCTGTTCATAAACTATTTTCTCCATTACTTTCGAAATGGAACTGAGAATAGAAACAGGTCAGTAGTTGCCAGGTTCCAATTTGCTTCCTTTTTTAAAGAGGGGAGTTACTCTTGCTATCTTAAAATCTTTTGGTACTTGGCCTTGTGTAATTGATTTGGTTTATTATGTGCGTGATGATCGGGGCAATGATGGAGGCAGAGTCCCTGAGGAATCTGGAGGGAATATTATCAAGGCCGGTGGCCTTGTTTGGGTGGAGCGCGCTCAATTTTTTAAACACCTCATCAGCTGTGACCATTTCTAATTTGAAATCATCGTTGGATACTCCTAGCTTTCTGTAGAAGGCTTTAATGTGTTCTACACCAAAGCGACCAGAGTGGTGGGACAGCTTGTTGACCAGAGTTGTGGCTATGCTAGTTTAAAAGGCGTTAAGTCTGCTAGCTACCTCCATTTTGTCTGTAATGAGGGAGTCACCCTCCTTGATGCTGATGTTGGTGAGTCTGGTTTTAAGTTTCTGGCTGCAACCAGGAAGCTGGTTGTTGAGCATTTTCCAGAGCTCACGTGGCTTATTTGTGTTTTTCTCTATTTTGTCGTTAATGTAATTCTTTTCAAGGATTTAGTCAGGTTGGTTGACTTATTTCTTAATTTATTGCATTGCTTTTTGAGAGTTGAAATGAGGGATATGAGGTTGATATTATTGGGTTGTTTATCTACTTCTGTTTTACACTTTTGGTATTCAGAGTATTTTCTGTCTCTGTCTTTTATGGCAGCTATTAGGTCCGGATTCATCCACGGTTCCGAGCGGGCTTTGATCCTGACTGTTTTCACGGGAGCCATGTCGTTTAGTATCTTTAAGAACGCCGTTTTGAAGCGATCCCAAGCAACATGGACCAGGTTGTTCGCGAGCACAAGGGACCAGTCCCACTCATCTCATTTGAAATTGAAATTATCACTGGAGTATTTTTTAAGGGATCTGGATTGGGCTGTTATGTGGTATTGTGTATTAGGTTAGTGTTGTATACTTTAGTGTTGTGTATGATGTAGTGTTTTGTATTGGGTTAGTGTTGTATCATGTACTGTTGTGTATAATGTAGTGTTGTGTATTATGTTAGCGTTGTATAACATAGTGTTGACTATTAGGTTAGTGTTGTATACTGTAGTGTTGTGTATAATGTAGTGTTGTGTACGTTTGTATTACGTTAGTGTTGTATACTGCAGTGATGTGTATAATGTTGTGTTGTCTGTTAGGTTACTGTTGTGTATAATGTAGTGCTGTGTATTAGGTTAGTGTTGTATACTGTAGTGTTGTGTATAATGTAGTGTTGTGTACGTTTGTATTACGTTAGTGTTGTATACTGCAGTGATGTGTATAATGTTGTGTTGTCTGTTAGGTTACTGTCGTGTATAATGTAGTGTTGTGTATTAGGTTAGTGTTGTATACTGTAGTGTTGTGTATAATGTAGTGTTGTGTATTAGGTTAAGGCATACTTGCCAACCCTCCCGTTTTTACCGGGAGACTCCCGGTATTCAGCGCCTCTCCCGAGAAATTTTCCTCCCGACAAACTCCCGGTATTCAGCCGGAGCTGTAGGCCACGCCCCCTCCAGCTCAATGCGGACCTGAGTAGGGACAGCCTGTTCTCACATCCGCTTTCCCACAATATAAACAGCTTGCCTGCCCAATGACGTCATAACTGTAAATTGATCGAGGGCGAGTTCTTGGTTTCTTATGTGGGTTTATTGTTAGGCAGTTTCATTAACGTCCTCCCAGCGCGGTAACAACACACAACAACAGCAGTCACGTTTAGTCTACCGTAAAGCAGTTCTTCTGCCGTAAACAGCAATGTTGTGTCACTCTTAAACAGGACAATACTGCCATCTACGGGATAGCCTCCAGAACACTGAAATTCAAGTATTTATTTTATTTATATGTATAATAAAATAAATATATATATATATAGCTAGAATTCTCTGAAAGTCAGGTATTTCACATATATATATATATATATATATATATATATATATATATATATATATATATATATATATATATATATATATATATATATATATATATATATATATATGAAATACTTGAGTTGGTGAATTCTAGTTTAAATATATTCCCCTCTTAACCATGCCCCCAACCACGCCCCCCCTCCCCCAATCCCCACCTCCCGGTATCAGAGGTCTCAAGGTTGGCAAGTATGGGTTAAGGTTGTGTATAATGTAGCGTGTATAATGTAGTGTTGTGCATTAGGTTAGTGTTGTATAATGTACTGTTGTGTATAATGTAGTGTTGTGTATTATGTTAGCGTTGTATAACGTAGTGTTGAGTATTAGGTTAGTGTTTTATACTGTAGTGTTGTGTATAATGTAGTGTTGTGTATTACGTTAGTGTTGTATAGTGCAGTGATGTGTATAACGTTGTGTTGTCTATTAGGTTAGTGTTGTGTATAATGTGTTTTAGGTTAGTGTTGAATACTGTAGTGTTGTGTACAATGGAGTGTTGTGTATTAGGTTAGTGTTGTATAATGTACTGTTGTGTATAATGTAGTGTTGTGTATTATGTTAGCGTTGTATAACGTAGTGTTGAGTATTAGGTTAGTGTTTTATACTGTAGTGTTGTGTATAATGTAGTGTTGTGTATTACGTTAGTGTTGTATAGTGCAGTGACGTGTATAACGTTGTGTTGTCTATTAGGTTAGTGTTGTGTATAATGTGTATTAGGTTAGTGTTGAATACTGTAGTGTTGTGTACAATGGAGTGTTGTGTATTAGGTTAGTGTTGTGTATAATGTAGTGTTGAGTATTAGGTTAGTGTTGTATAATTTACTGATGTGTATAATGTAGTGTTGTGTATTATGTTAGCGTTGTATAACAGTGTCGTGTATTAGGTTAGTGTTTTATACTGTAGTGTTGTGTATACTGTAGTGTTGTGTATTACGGTAGTGTTGTATACTGTTGTGTTGTGTATAATGTAGTGTTGTGTATTACGTTAGCGTTGTATAACGTAGTGTTGTGTATTAGGTTAGTGTTGTATACTGCAGTGATGCGCATAATGTAGTGTTGTGTATCAGGTTAGTGTTGTATACTGTAGTGTTGTGTATAATGTAGTGTTGTGTATCAGGTTAGTGTTGTATAATATAGTGTTGTGTATAATCTAGTGTTGTGTATCAGGTTAGTGTTGTATAATGTAGTGTTGTGTATAATCTAGTCTTGTGTATCAGGTTAGTGTTGTGTATAATGTAGTGTTGTGTATCAGGTTAGTGTTGTGTATCAGGTTAGTGTTGTGTATAATCTAGTGTTGTGTATCAGGTTAGTGTTGTGTATAATCTAGTGTTGTGTATCAGGTTAGTGTTGTGTATAATGTAGTGTTGTGTATCAGGTTAGTGTTGTGTACTGTAGTGTTGTGCATAATGTAGTGTTGTGTATCAGGTTAGTGTTGTGTATAATGTAGTGTTGTGTATCAGGTTAGTGTTGTGTACTGTTTGTGTTGTGTATAATGTAGTGTTGTGTATTACGTTAGCGTTGTATAACGTAGTGTTGTGTATTAGGTTAGTGTTGTATACTACAGTGATGTGTATAATGTAGTGTTGTGTATCAGGTTAGTGTTGTATACTGTAGTGTTGTGTATAATGTAGTGTTGTGTATCAGGTTAGTGATGTATAATGTAGTGTTGTGTATAATCTAGTGTTGTGTATCAGGTTAGTGTTGTGTATAATGTAGTGTTGTGTATCAGGTTAGTGTTGTGTACTGTAGTATTGTGCATAATGTAGTGTTGTGTATCAGGTTAGTGTTGTGTATAATGTAGTGTTATGTATTAGGTTAGTGTTGTGTACTGTATGTGTTGTGTATAATGTAGTGTTGTGTGTCAGGTTAGTGTTGTACACCAGTGTTGTGTATAATGTAGTGTTGTGTATCAGGTTAGTGTTGTGTACTGTAGTATTGTGCATAATGTAGTGTTGTGTATCAGGTTAGTGTTGTGTATAATGTAGTGTTATGTATTAGGTTAGTGTTGTGTACTGTATGTGTTGTGTATAATGTAGTGTTGTGTATTACGTTAGCGTTGTATAACGTAGTGTTGTGTATTAGGTTAGTGTTGTATACTGCAGTGATGTGCATAATGTAGTGTTGTGTATCAGGTTAGTGTTGTGTACTGTAGTGTTGTGCATAATGTAGTGTTGTGTATCAGGTTAGTGTTGTGTATAATGTAGTGTTGTGTATCAGGTTAGTGTTGTGTACTGTAGTGTTGTGCATAATGTAGTGTTGTGTATCAGGTTAGTGTTGTGTGTAATGTAGTGTTATGTATTAGGTTAGTGTTGTGTACTGTATGTGTTGTGTATAATGTAGTGTTGTGTATTACGTTAGCGTTGTATAACGTAGTGTTGTGTATTAGGTTAGTGTTGTATACTGCAGTGATGTGCATAATGTAGTGTTGTGTATCAGGTTAGTGTTGTATACTGTAGTGTTGTGTATAATGTAGTGTTGTGTATCAGGTTAGTGTTGTATAATGTAGTGTTGTGCATAATGTAGTGTTGTGTATCAGGTTAGTGTTGTGTATAATGTAGTGTTATGTATTAGGTTAGTGTTGTGTACTGTATGTGTTGTGTATAATGTAGTGTTGTGTATTACGTTAGCGTTGTATAACGTAGTGTTGTGTATTAGGTTAGTGTTGTATACTGCAGTGATGTGCATAATGTAGTGTTGTGTATCAGGTTAGTGTTGTATACTGTAGTGTTGTGTATAATGTAGTGTTGTGTATCAGGTTAGTGTTGTATAATGTAGTGTTGTGTATAATGTAGTGTTGTGTGTCAGGTTAGTGTTGTATAATGTAGTGTTGTGTATAATGTAGTGTTGTGTATAATGTAGTGTTGTGTATCAGGTTAGTGTTGTATACTGTAGTGTTGTGTATAATGCAGTTTTGTGTATCAGGTTAGTGTTGTGTACTGTAGTGTTGTGCATAATGTAGTGTTGTGTATCAGGTTAGTGTTGTGTATAATATAGTGTTATGTATTAGGTTAGTGTTGTGTACTGTATGTGTTGTGTATAATGTAGTGTTGTGTGTCAGGTTAGTGTTGTACACTGGTGTTGTGTATAATGTAGTGTTGTGTATCAGGTTAGTGTTATGTATAATGTAGTGTTGTGTATCAGGTTAGTGTTGTGTACTGCAGTGATGTGCATAATGTACTGTTGTGTATTAGGTTAGTGTTGTGTATAATGTAGTGTTGTGTATCAGGTTAGTGTTGTGTACTGCAGTGATGTGCATAATGTAGTGTTGTGTATCAGGTTAGTGTTGTATACTGAAGTGTTGTGTATAATGTAGTGTTGTGTATCAGGTTAGTGTTGTATACTGAAGTGTTGTGTATAATGTAGTTTTGTGTATCAGGTTAGTGTTGTATGCTGTAGTGTTGTGTATAATGTGTAGTCTTGTTTACTGTTATATAAAGTATTAAATGTTGTTTATGATGTGTAGTGTACTGTAGTGTTGTGTATTGCAGCGTTGTGTAGCAAAGTGTGTGTAGGTTGCTGCAGTGGTGCAAGTGGCATCAGCGGGCAACACAAGGTATGATCTTGTGTTCCCCCCGTGTGTGCTGCTTGGGTAATCCCTAATCCGGGCGTCACAGGGGCGGAGCTAAAGGCGTGTTATCTGCAGCAGATTAAGATTTGTGTCAGATGGCGCACATCAAGATTTTGTTTCACGCCAAAATCTTCACACCCACTTTGCAAAAGTGTGACAGTGACTATTGGTCGCTTACACTGGATTATGTCCTTTTGAGTTTGTTTGTTTTTTTTACATCAAATTATGATGACAATTACATTAAATAAAATATGTGTGTTTAAAAATTCAGTTTGTTAAAATACAATGTTTTAAAATTACTTGTGTAAAAATTTGGTGTAAAAAAAAATATTTGTATAAAAATTCTGTGTTAAAAATTCAGTGCAGAACAATTCAGTGCAAAAATGCTTCAAAATGTAAGACTCGCTTCTGGCAAATTAAGACTCAGAAGCAGCCAATGAGGTGCTTTCTTCTTAAATGGCCAGAAATGGCTCTTGAGTTTTGAAACAACAAATATTTCTGCATTGATTTCATTTTACACTGAATTTTTCTATGCTACACTTTTATACACAAAATTTTTATACACTGATGTTTTTATACACATTTTTTACACTGATTTTATTTTACACTGAATTTTTAAAGACTGAATTTTGTACACTAATTTTTTTATACATTGATTTTTTATAAAAGTATGTTTTTTTTTTATAAAAGTCCAATATTTACAGTAAAAACTTTGCACACTACAATATTTACAATGAAAAAAGTACAATTTAATTTAAAAAAAAGAATGCACATTGCAATATTTATAATCATTTAAGTACGGAATTGAATATAAAAAAGTCCAATATTTTTATTTAAAGTACAATATTTACTATTATAAAGCACAATATTTTACAATCAAAAAGTACAATATTTATAATTTAAACTTAGCACACACTACAATATTTACAGTCACAAAGTACAATATTTACAATCACAAGTTATGACACACTACAATATTTACAATCTTAAAGTACAATATTTACAATCACAAGTTACTACATGCTACAATATTTACAATCTTAAAGTACAATATTTACAATCACAGGTTAGCACACAGTACAATATTTACATTCATAAAGTACAATATTTACAATCACAAGTTAGTACATACTACAATATTTACATTCATAAAGTACAATACTTACAATCACAAGTTAGCACACAGTACAATATTTACAATCTTAAAGTACAATATTTACATTCATAAAGTAAAATATTTACAATGTGATTTTTTGTTGTTGTTAAGATTTTTGCAAATGTATTAAAAATAAATTTTTTTATCATACACTATATTGCCAAAAGTATTTGGCCACCTGCCTTGACTCACATATGAACTTGAAGTGCCATCCCATTCCTAACCCATAGGGTTCAATATGATGTGGGTCCACCTTTTGCATCTATTACAGCTTCAACTCTTCTGGGAAGGCTGTCCACAAGGTTGCGGAGTGCGTTTAAAGGAATTTTCCACCATTCTTCCAAAAGCGCATTGGTGAGGTCACACACTGATGTTGGTCGAGAAGGCCTGGCTCTCAGTCTCCGTTCTAATTCATCCCAAAGGTGTTCTATCGGGTTCGGGTCAGGACTCTGTGCAGGCCAGTCAAGTTCATCCACACCAGACTCTGTCATCCATGTCTTTATGGACCTTGCTTTGTGCACAGGTGTACAGTCATGTTGGAAGAGGAAGGAGCCCGCTCCAAACTGTTCCCACAAAGTTGGGAGCATGGAATTGTCCAAAATGTTTTGGTATCCTGGAACATTCAAAATTCATTTCACTGGAACTAAGGGGCCAAGCCCAACTCCTGAAAAACAACCCCCGCACCATAATTCCATAATGACCCCTCTCTGTCAGTTTACGTGTCCTACCACTTGGTGGCTGAGTTGCTGTTGTTCCCAAACTCTTCCTTTTTCTTATAATAAAGCCGACAGTTGACTTTGGAATATTTAGGAATGTGGAAATTTCACGACTGGATTTGTTGCACAGGTGGCATCCTATGACAGTTCCACGCTGGAAATCACTGAGAGCGGCCCATTCTTTCACACATGTTTGTAGAAACAGTCTCCATGCCTACGTGCTTGATTTTATACACCTGTGGCCGGGCCAAGTAATTAGGACACCTGATTCTCATCATTTGGATGGGTGGCCAAATACTTTTGGCAATATAGTTGGTTATTATGGTTATTCACAGCCTTTGCCATAAAGCTAAAAAGTGAGCTCAGGTGTATCCTGTTTCAACTGATCATCCTTGAGATCTTCCTACAGCTTAATTGGAGTCCACCTGTGGTAAATTCAGTAGGTTGGATTTGGAAAGGCACATGCCTGTCTATATTAGGGTTGTCCCGATACCAATATTTTGGTACTGTTAGAATAATTATGTACAAGTTATCACACAACTCTTATGCTTAAAGGCCGTTGCTATAGTTATTATCAATTGTGCTGAAGTTGGACTTTTCTATCTGTGCAAAGGCACAACTTGTAATCTTCCATTGCGAGTTGTCTCGCATCAGCAATTTGTTTCCAGACCCCGCCTGCTGACAGCCGATGACGGACATCGAGTACCTCAACGCAGATAAAGCAGAGACAGGGCGAAATCACGAGTGTCAGCACATTTCCGTTCTGAATAATCATGTATTGTGTCTACTGGGGCTGCTTGCATTACCCCTCCCTTCAGAATCAGCCTCAGTGATGTTAACTACGGACCTCCCGAATAAATAGAGGAGCATGTGGGACTGTACCTTAGAGCGTAGGGTGAAACTGTAACTGAGTGTACAGCCCAATACGTCTCTCCTCATGAGCAAAATTGAACTCTGTCTCTGCCTGATTCCTTCTCCTTGTCTTGTGTAATACACACCTGACAGGTACTGGTACCAAAATGTGTTTTGATACTTTTCAAAATAAAGGGGCCCACCAAAAAAATGTCATTGGCATTATTTTAACGTGACATCTAATGATACATTAAACAAACGTTTCTTTTTGCAATCAAAGAAGAATGTTGGCATTAAATGAAATAGTGAACATACAAGACAACTTGTCTTTTAGTAGTAAGTAAACAAAGAAAGGCTCCTAATTAGTCTGCTGACATATGCAGTAACATATTGTGTCATTTATCTACCTATTATTTTGTCAACATTATGATGGATTATTAATCTATTTGTTCATTTACTGCAATAATCACTTATTCTTCTGTTGTTTGATACTTTACATAAGTTTTGGGTGATACTACAAATGTTGGTATCAATCCAATACCAAGTGTCAGGTTCAAACACTGATGACATCTATTAAACAAGACAAGAAGCGAGGAATTACACAGAGACAGAATTCAATTAAGCTCATTTGAGGAGAAACGCGTAGACACTGTACCCTTACAGTGGCGTCCCACGCTCTGACGAAAGATTGTACGCCTCCTCTTTAATTTGGACTTTCCCGGATTACATGGCAACAGCTGTTTCTAAGGGAGGGGGGTCGTAAACAGCCATCGCCTTTGGTTACAAAACAGTTCAAAGAAAAGGTCGTAAACAGCCGTTGCCCTCGGTCACAAAACAGTTCAAAGAAAAGGTGCCTGGAGGGAGGTAAGGCCCTGCCTCCTCTCCGCTTTGTAGATCAAGACAAAATCTTCCTGTCGATTACAATACATCAAAGAAACCGACGCCTTCATGTCGCTTCCCATCCAACACAGTGGAGTTTTACAAGCCTTCTGCTTGGTAGGATCAAAGACAGCTTTTGTCCTTTCGCAGGGCAAACTGAACTCATGTAACACAAAGTGTTGTGATAGCTTAGATACAATTATTCTGACACCAAGTAGTTACAGGATTATACGTTGGTCGTAATTAAAGTTCTCCCGTGTCCAGGGACGTATTTCCTGACCTTATAAACAATAAAAAAGACTGTGATAATAAAAAATATCCAAGTAATAATTGTAGTATCGACTATGTACAGCTCTTGTACGTGGTATCGTTAGCCGTTGTCTGTGTAGATCTATCAATGGCATTTGTTTACATTGAGGAGCGCTAGCTTGCTGTTAGTGGTTAGCTATCGTATCCTCCTACGGTATGTAGTGAAGCATGTTTAGCTATTCCTCGTCCTGCAGTGATAATGATACTTGTAAGAAACGTACTTTATTTGTCGACAATGGAGGCGAGGATTAGTGATTTAGAAGTCGCTCAAACTAAGCAAGTCAGTGTTCATAGCTTCAACTTTATCTGTCAGGTTCAAACACCGATGACATCTATTAAACAAGACAAGAAGCAAGGAATCAAACAGAGACTGAATTAAATTTGGCTCAATTGAGGAGAAACGTCTGGACTGTACTCTCGTACAGTCTCACCACGCTCTGACGAAAGATTGTACGCCTCCTCTTTTATTTGGACTTTCCCTGATTACATGGCAACAGCTGTTTCTAAAGGGGCAGGGGGTCGTAAACAGCTGCTGCCTTTGGTCACAAAACAGTTCAAAGAAAAGGTGCCTGGAGGGGAGTCAGGTCCTGCGTCCTCTCCGCTTTGTAGTTCTCGGGTCAAGACAAAATCTTCCTGTGGATTACAATACATCAAAGCAACCAACACCTTCATGTCGCTTACGATCCTACAAAGTGGAGTTTTACAAGCCTTTTCATTGGCAAGATCAAAAACCGCTTTTGTCTGCTCATTGAAACACAATTATTCTAACTTTATCGTTATTTTTTTAAAGCCACAATTTGTCCATTCCCCCCTTTTCTGTCTCCACACTGTTTCTGCTTGTTTGTACTCTGTGCGTGTGCGTTGGGGGGGAAAGTACTGGTATTTTTCAGAAGCAGTATAGTACCCTTTTTAATTCATTAGTACCGGGATACTTGAATACTACTGGTATAGCATACAACCTTAGTCTATATATGCGGTCCCACATTGCGTGGCAGAGCACGAGCCAAGCAGGAAGTCGAAGGAATTGTCTTTAGACCTCTGAGACGGGATTGTCTCGAGGCTCAAACTTGGGGAAGGGTACGGATATTTCCTCCACCATTTGTAAATGGAAGAAGTTTCGAGCCATGTGAATACGTTTTATTTTTTGGATAAATTTGCAAAAAGCTCTGAAAAAAAGAGGTTTTTACATTGTCATGACGGGGTATTGTGTGTAGAATTTTGAGGACAAAAATGAGTTTGTTCCATTTTGGAGTAAGTCTGTAAGTAAATCAATAATCATTGAATTCTAATCGTCGGTTATGGATCAATATGAATGTGTCAAAAATACTTCCCGTTCACCCACCCCCATGAACGCACCATCAGACCTTACAGGGCGGTTGCGTGCGCGGCGTCATGGCGGCCAGGAGACACCTTCACCTCTGACATTCCCGCCGTCAGCCGAACGTGACGCCTGCATGCTGACATTGCGAGGCCAGCTTCGCTGATGGCGTATGTGGCGGCGGCGGCGGTGGCCACGCGGGCCGTTGACCTGCCGAGAGGAGAAAGTGATGACACGGCCGCACGCGCGTTCGATCCCCGCACGCCACCGCCGAGCCTGGCATTAATTCGCTCTGACTCTGACACGCTCATACTCTCAATCCAGTCTGGTCCGGTCCGGTTTGGTCCTTGCCCTAGCTGAGTCGGGCCCCCGGGTGGAGGCCGGGCCCAGAGGAGGCCGGGGCCGCGGAGTAACCGGACAGATGGGTGTGTGCAGGCAGCTGAGCTTCACGCTACGCTGGCTGGCCTCTGAGTCACGTTGGCGTGTGCGGTGATGTCATCCTTGTTTGGGCTCGCGTGTCGGAGCGAGCAGAGGGGGGAGAGGGGAGGGGAGGGGGGGGGGGGGGCTGGGAGATGCTGCATCAGCTGCAGATATAAAACCAATAGAAGGCTCGCCATCTGCGTGCCTTTTGATGACAATGTCTTGAGGCGAGAAGGTGCAGGCGGGGGATCTCCGGCTTCTGCGTGTTCTCAACTGCCCCAGAGTCTAAAAACCTGCATGTGAGCTCGCCGCCGTGTTGACGAGAACACGCATGATTGGCTGACATTGTGCCTTTTTGTTGTATTTTTTTTCTATTTACGCCGCCTGTATTTGTTGTTTAATTGTACAAAACCCAAAACCAGTGAAGTTGGCATGTTGTGTAATTCGTAAATAAAAAGAGAATACAATGATTTGCTAATCCTTTTCAACTTATATTTAATTGAATAGACTGCAAAGACAAGATTTTTTTTTTTTTTTTTACAAATAATCATTAACTTAGAATTTAATGGCAGCAACACATTGCAAACAAGTTGTCACAGGTGCATTTTTACCACTGTGTTACATGGCCTTTCCTTTTAACAACACTCAGTAAACGTTTGGCAACTTAGGAGACACATTTTTGAAGCTTTTCAGGTGGAATTATCTTACTATTTTACTATGAAGCCACGCTGTTGTAACACGTGGCTTGGCATTGTCTTGCTGAAATAAGCAGGGGCGTCCATGGTAACGTTGCTTGGACGGCAACATATGTTGCTCCAAAACCTGTATGTACACTACCGTTCAAAAGTTTGGAGTCACCCAAACATTTTTGTGGAATAGCCTTAATTTCTAAGAACAAGAATAGACGATCGAGTTTCAGATGAAAGTTCTCTTTTTCTGGCCATTTTGAGCGTTTAATTGACCCCACAAATGTGATGCTCCAGAAACTCAATCTGCTCAAAGGAAGGTCAGTTTTGTAGCTTCTGTAACGAGCTAAACTGTTTTAAGATGTGTGAACATGATTGCACAAGGGTTTTCTAATCATCAATTAGCCTTCTGAGCCAATGAGCAAACACATTGTACCATTAGAACACTGGAGTGATAGTTGCTGGAAATGGGCCTCTATACACCTATGTAGATATTGCACCAAAAACCAGACATTTGCAGCTAGAATAGTCATTTACCACATTAGCAATGTATAGAGTGTATTTCTTTAAAGTTAAGACTAGTTTAAAGTTATCTTCATTGAAAAGTACAGTGCTTTTCCTTCAAAAATAAGGACATTTCAATGTGACCCCAAACTTTTGAACGGTAGTGTACCTTTCAGCATTAATGGCGCCTTCACAGATGTGTAAGTTGCCCATGCCTTGGGCACTAATACACCCCCATACCATCACACAGGCTGACTTTTCCAGATGGTTCTTTTGCTCTTTGTTCCGGAGGACACGACGTCCACGGTTTCCAAAAACAATTTGAAATGTGGACTCGTCAGAACACTTTTCCACTTTGCATCAGTCCATCTTAGATGAGCTCGGGCCCAGCGAAGCCGGCTGCGTTTCTGGGTGTTGTTGATAAATGGCTTTGGCTTTGCAAAGCAGAGTTTTAACTTGCACTTACAGATGTAGCGAACAACTGTAGTTACTGACAGTGGAACACCGGAACTTGCCATCTGCTAAGCTTGACCGACAAGAGGAGAGGACATGCTCCAGGTTAGCTTTCTTTCCACAGAGTGTGCAGCTGGGGCTCTCTACCATTCCCCAAGTATGGAGGTTTGATGGGGTGGGCAGGACATCATATGTAGAAATATATATATATGATTTATGACAACAAAAGACTTCCAAAGTTTGCGAGTGATTAAATATGATCAAAAAATAATCAATCTCTTGGAGATACCTGAGCTATTTTGAGAGTAAATAAGGAAGCCAGTCACGTGATCGAGTGACGTAGAGGTAGGAACCACAGATCCCTTTCCCATCAACAACATGGTAAGCAGCACCAAGTTCCTGGGGTTGCAGATAACTGACAATATAACCTGGTCCCTACACACCGGAGCTCTTGTAAAAAGAGCTCAGCAGCGCATGCACTTTTTGCGTGGGATGAAAAGAGCACAGCTCCCTCCCCCCATTCTCAGCACATTCTACAGAGGCACTATAGAGAGCCTGCTGACCCACAGCATCTCTGTCTGGACTGGAGCCTGCAGTGCCTCAGACTGGAAGTCTCTCCGGCGGAAAAGATCATCAGGACTCCTCTTCCTCCTATCCAGGAGATCGCAAAAAGCCGCTGCCTGACCAGGGCTCAGAAAATCTGCAGAGACTCCTCCCACCCCCACCAAGGACTGTTTTCACTGCTGGACTCTAGAAAGAGGTTCCGCAGCCTCCATAGCAGAACCTCCAGGTTCTGTAACAGCTTCTTCCCTCAGGCCGTAAGACTCTTGAACGCATCATAATAATCCCCTCAATTCCCCCCAAAAATGGATTAACTCGCTGGAATATAAAGACAATATAACATACATCCATAAACATGAATGCACATGCAAAAGTGCAATATATTTATCTGTACAGTAATCTATTTATTTATATCTGCACCTTATTGCTCTTTTATCCTGCAACAAAATGTTGTTCTTATCTGTACTGTAAAGTTCCAATTTGAATGACAATAGAAGGAAGTCTAAGTCTCTAAGTCTAACAATGCTAATCATGCAGACTTTGTGAGAGACAACAGAGACTACTTTTGGGACAAATGATGATCCAGAACCTTATAGTTTTGAGCCTGAATATAAGGAGGATGAGCAATACGTTTTGGAAGCCGAGTGCTAAACAGATGGAGCTTTAGTGAAACATTAGCATCATGTAGCAGTATTGCTAAGTGCTAAACAAGATACACAGACTACAAACGTACCGTATTTTTCTGACTATAAGTCGCAGTTTTTTTCATAGTTTGGCCGGGGGTGCGACTTATACTCGGGAGCGACTTATGTGTGAAATTATTAACACATTAGCGTAAAATATCAAATAATATTATTTAGCTCATTCGCGTAAGAGACTAGACGTATAAGATTTCATGGGATTTAGCGATTAGGAGTGACAGATTGTTTGGTAAACGTATAGCATGTTCTATATGTTATAGTTATTTGAATGACTCTTACCATAATATGTTACGTTAACATACCAGGCACGTTCTCAGTTGGTTATTTATGCCTCATATAACGTACACTTATTCAGCCTGTTGTTCACTATTCTTTATTTATTTTAAATTGCCTTTCAAATGTCTTTTCTTGGTGTTGGCTTTTATCAAATAAATTTCCCCAAAAAATGCGACTTATATATGTTTTTTTCCTTCTTTATTATGCATTTTCGGCCGGTGCGACTTATACTCCGGAGTGATTTATACTCCGAAAAATACGGTAATAAAACAATCACTTACTGTACAATGTCTACTCTCACTGGGATGGCGACTGATAGGATGTTCATATCTTCCCGTTTAGATGAAGAATTAATCAGAGTCCACACAAAGGGTTGGAAGATAAAGTTGCTGCTAGCTCACACCGTCTTCGGTTGTGTCATTGTCTTCATATTCAGGTATAAATTGACTGTCAGAGATGAACAATTTTTAGATTAATGGCTTAATCCTCCTCTAATTCAGAAGAGAGTCATGATTTATAATCTAGAATAATTTTGACGAGCCGAGACGCGATGCAGCAGCAGCAGGACATCGGCCAGCTCACAGTACAGCAGCAGAGGGCTAATTGGCTGTCTGTTATCAATGCGCCGCTAAAATATAGTTTGTCTGCCTTAGCGCTTATATTAACACTGCAACGTTACACACAATGCACATCATCAGCAATGATACTCCATATACAGTACATATGTCCAGACTTCTTTAGTGTACCACTAGATGGAGCCCAGGTACCACTAGTACCACAGTCCTGTGTATACTGTGTATATATATATATATATATATATATATATATATATATATATATATATATATATATATATATATATATATATATATATATATATATATATATATATATATATACATACAGTATATATATATATATATATATATATATATATATATATATATATATATATATATATATATATATATACATACAGTATATATATATATATACATATATATATATGTATGTATGTATGTATGTATGTATGTATGTATGTATGTATGTATGTATGTATGTATGTATGTATATATATATATATATATATATATATATATATATATATATATATATATATATATATATATATATATATATGTACAATATTATGTTAGATCCACTATGGACTGGACTCTCACAATATTATGCTAGATCCACTCGACGTCCATTCCACCGGTCTCCCCTGGAGGCGGGGGTCCCCACATCTGCGGTCCTCTCCAAGGTTTCTAGTTGTCCCACCCATTGGGTTGAGTTTTTCCTTGCCCTGATGTGGGATCTGAACCGAGGACGTCGTCGTGGCTCGTGCAGCCCTTTGAGACACTTGTGATTTAGGGCTCTATGAATAAACTTTGATTGACATTTATTATTTATTATAATATACGTTATTATTTCATTATTTATTTATTCAATTCTGTCCAATGTGACCATGTTAACAGCATTTTGGTTTGAAACAAAATGATGATGCGCCCCCTAGTGCAGTGGTGGCGTCATGGCAATCTGATGGGCCGCTTTGATGCGTCTGTGAACTCCAAATTGGTCAACATACAGCTCGTAAATATTTACAAAAATACTCATCAGCAGGATGGGCGAGTACAGTTCCGATTAAATAGACACGTTTAATACATTAAACATTTTACCTATGATTTTTTTAACTCGTGTTTTCGCGGCCGTCAAACTGATAAGTGCTGTGATTTCCGCTTTTCCGACGTGACTTGAAAGCAGCGCGTTGCTCAGCTGCCATGTTGTTTGTTTTCCCTCCTCCCCGATGCAGCGGCTGACTTTGTGGCCGCTCGCTGGTCGTCTTCAGCGGACACTTTCTGCTGACACGCACCGCTCCGTCCGGTGATATTCTCATTGCTCGACCAACTCGTTTCAACCCCCCACAGACACACACCAGCCTCACAAAGCGCCGCCTGGTATGTAAAGTTTGCCTTTTTCCCCCAAAGTTATTCGCCGTGTTGTGGCACACTTTCAAGTAGCTTAGCGCGAAGCTAACTTTAGCCCGACTTTAGTCACGTGACTTGTCACTGCCTGCTGGACTTTGCTCCGATCAATAACTTAACTTTTATATTTGCCGCAGTCAACAAGGCATCGATACTTCTAAGTTTCGGCTCGTAATTGTCCACAAGTTGACGCAAGCCCTCGACGAGCGCGACTGCTAACTTTCTACGGCGGCTAGCGGGCTAACGTTAGCAACAGTTCGTTAAAAGTTGTGTTGGTGGCGCAAGTCATGTTAAACTATCAAGAAGTTGTTGTTCAGTTCAGTTACATGCATAGGATACAATGTAATGCATCCCATATTTCCAGTTGTTTCATTACAGTACGTCCGAAAAGGAGTAGGAAGAAGCAGAGCTGATTTAATCCTACCCCTTTTCCTTTACATAGCAATAGTATCCAATGCCCTTGTTCTCTGTAAAATAACAGTGAACAAATAAATAATATACCATAGTAAGCATACAAATATTAAATACATAAATTCCGAAAAGGAGTAGGAAGAAGCAGAGCTGATTTAATCCTACCCCTTTTCCTTTACATAGCAATTGTATCCAATTCCCTTGTTCTCTGTGAAATAACTGTGAACAAATAAATAATATACCATAGTAAGCATACAAATATTAAATATATAAATTCTGAAAAGGAGTAGGAAGAAGCAAAGCTGATTTAATCCTACCCCTTCTCCTTTACATAGCAATTGTATCCAATTCCCTTGTTCTCTGTAAAATAACTAAACAAATAAATAATATACCATAGTAAGCATACAAATATTAAATGTATACATTCCGAAAAGGAGTAGGAAGAAGCAGAGCTGATTTAATCCTACCCCTTTTCCTTTACATAGCAATTGTATCCAATTCCCTTGTCCTCTGTAAAATAACAGTGAACAAATAAATAATATACCATAGTAAGCATACAAATATTAAATACATACATTCTGAAAAGGAGTAGGAAGAAGCAAAGCTGATTTAATCCTACCCCTTCTCCTTTACATAGCAATTGTATCCAATTCCCTTGTTCTCTGTAAAATAACTAAACAAATAAATCATATACCATAGTAAGCATACAAATATTAAATGTATACATTCCGAAAAGGAGTAGGAAGAAGCAGAGCTGATTTAATCCTACCCCTTTTCCTTTACATAGCAATTGTATCCAATTCCCTTGTCCTCTGTAAAATAACAGTGAACAAATAAATAATATACCATAGTAAGCATACAAATATTAAATACATAAATTCTGAAAAGGAGTAGGAATAAGCAAAGCTGATTTAATCCTACCCCTTCTCCTTTACATAGCAGTGGTATCCAATTCCCTTGTTCTCTGTAAAATAACTAAACAAATAAATCATATACCATAGTAAGCATACAAATATTAAATGTATACATTCCGAAAAGGAGTAGGAAGAAGCAGAGCTGATTTAATCCTACCCCTTTTCCTTTACATAGCAATTGTATCCAATTCCCTTGTTCTCTGTAAAATAACAGTGAACAAATAAATATACCATAGTAAGCATACAAATATTAAATACATAAATTCCGAAAAGGAGTAGGAAGAAGCAGAGCTGATTTAATCCTACCCCTTTTCCTTTACATAGCAATTGTGTCCAATTGCCTTGTTCTCTGTAAAATAACTAAACAAATAAATCATATACCATAGTAAGCATACAAATATTAAATGTATAAATTCCGAAAAGGAGTAGGAAGAAGCAGAGCTGATTTAATCCTACCCTTTTTCCTTTACATAGCAATAGTGTCCAATTCTCTTGTTCTCTGTAAAAGAACAGTGAACAAATAAATAATATACCATAGTAAGCATACAAATATTAAATACATAAATTCCGAAAAGGAGTAGGAAGAAGCAGAGCTGATTTAATCCTACTCCTTTTCCTTTACATAGCAATTGTATCCAATTCCCTTGTTGTCTGTAAAATAACAGTGAACAAATAAATAATATACCATAGTAAGCAAAAAAATATTTAATACATAAACATTCCTTGTCTCGATTTTTTAAAAAAAAGGGTTCAAGATGTTCATCATAATTCTTGTTTTGAGTACTTTGTGAACACTTGCAGTCCCCGCAACTGAATCATATTGGTGCTTTGTTTGATTTCTTTGGTTAATCCGTTCCATAATTTAATTCCACATACTGATATACTAAAGGTTTTAAGTAGAGATGTCCGATAATGGCTTTTTTGCCGATATCCGATACTGTCCAACTCTTAATTACAGATTCCGATATCAACCGATACCGATATATACAGTCGGGGAATTAACACATTATTATGCCTAATTTTGTTGTGATGCCCCGCTGGATGCATTAAACAATGTAACAAGGTTTTCCAAATAAAATCAACTCAAGTTATGGAAAAAAAATGCCATATTTATTATTGAAGTCACAAAGTGCTTTTTTTTTACATGCCTCAAAACAGCAGCTTGGAATTTGGGACATGCTCTCCCTGAGAGAGCATGAGGAGGTTGGGGGGGGGGGGGGTTGTATATTGTAGAGTCCTGGAAGAGTTAGTGCTGCAAGGGGTTCTGGGTATTTGTTCTGTTGTGTTTATGTTGTGTTACGGTGCGGTTGTTCTCCCGAAATGTGTTTGTCATTCTTGTTTGGTGTGGGTTCACAGTGTGGCGCATATTTGTAACAGTGTTAAAGTTGTTTATACGGCAACCCTCAGTGTGACCTGTATGGCTGTTGACCAAGTATGCCTTGCATTCACTTATGTGTGTGTGTAAAGCCGTAGATGTTATGTGATTGGGCCGGCACGCAAAGGCAGTGTCTTTAAGGCACGCCCCCAATATTGTTGTCTGGGTGGAAATCGGGACAAATTCGGGAGAATGGTTTCCCCGGGAGATTTTCGGGAGGGGCACTGAAATTCGGGAGTCTCCCGGGAAAATCGGGAGGGTTGGCAAGTAAGACTGGGAGACGCAACTGCTCTGTACTACTCCCTACGTCCGTGTACCACTCCGCACAGCTGCGTTTTAAAAAGTCATATATTTTACTTTTTGAAACCGATACCGATAATTTCCTATATTACATTTTAAAGCACTGCACATCTGTAGTTTTAAGTGTTGCACGAGCATACAAATGTTTTAAATAAGGTTATATTGCTCCTCTTTTGTTGAGAAGAAATTGTTGTACATTCTTGGGTAGCAGGTTATAGTTTGTGTTGTACATCATTTTAGCTTTTTGCAAATGCACCAAATTGTTGAATTTCAATAATTGTGATTTAATAAATAAAGAGTTTGTATGTTATATGCTAGAGAAAGAGGAGAAAAAAACATAGATTTTTTAAATTGTCTGCAACAAAAAACTAGATAATAACCAAAAAATGTATTACATTTCATGGTAATTACTGACACGTTTGTTCACTTCCCTTTCTCCATTTGTAACAATTAAAATCAATGAGTAATAAACCAAGTTCTCGTAAATAGTTGAGGAAGTTATGATTCACATAATGAGATGACTAAAATAATCTAATTTTCAGTAAGTTTGAGTTGTTTATCGGGATGTTTCTTCTTTGTAATTTCTACACTAAGTTTGCATTTTCTTAAATTGGATTATATCAATACATTGTTTTATTTTTTTTGCTTAATCCATAATTTAATTGCACATACGGATTTACTAAAGGTCTTAAAGGCCTACTGAAACCCACTACTACCGACCACGCAGTCTGATAGTTTATATATCAATGATGAAATCTTAACATTATAACACATGCCAATACGGCCGGGTTAACTTATAAAGTGACATTTTAAATTTGCCGCTAAACTTCCGGTTCGAAACGCCTCTGAGGATGACGTATGCGTGTGACGTAGCCCGGCGAACACGGGTATGCCTTCCACATTGAAGCCGATATGAAAAAGCTCTGTTTTCATTTCATAATTCCACAGTATTCTGGACATCTGTGTTCGTGAATCTGTTTCAATCATGTTCATTGCATTATGGAGAAGGAAGCCAAGCAAGCAAAGAAGAAAGTTGTCGGTGCGAAATGGACGTATTTTTCGAACGTAGTCAGCCACAACAGTACACAGCCGGCGCTTCTTTGTTTACATTCCCGAAAGATGCAGTCAAGATGGAAGAACTCGGATAACAGAGACTCTAACCAGGAGGACTTTTGATTTGGATACACAGACGCCTGTAGGGAACTGGGACAACACAGACTCTTACCAGGATTACTTTGATTTGGATGACAAAGACGCAGACGTGCTACTGTGAGTATGCAGCTTTGGCTTTTTTTTGCGTATGTACGTAACTTTTTTAAAATATATAAGCTTTATGAACCTTGGGTTAGGTGAACGGTCTTTTGGGCTGAGTGATTGTGTGTGTTGATCATGTGTTTGAATTGTATTGGCGTGTTCTATGGAGCTAGGAGCTAGCAGAGGAGCTAGGAGCTAGCATAACACGTACCGTACCGTACGTGCGCGTCACGTACGTAACTTTTTAAAAATATATAAGCTTTATGAACCTTGGGTTAGGTGAACGGTCTTTTGGGCTGAGTGATTGTGTGTGTTGATCAGGTGTTTGAATTGTATTGGCGTGTTCTATGGAGCTAGGAGCTAGCAGATGAGCTAGGAGCTAGCATAACAAACACGCAGGTGTTATTATGCAGGATTAATTTGTGGCATATTAAATATAAGCCTGGTTGTGTTGTGGCTAATAGAGTATATATATGTCTTGTGTTTATTTACTGTTGTAGTCATTCCCAGCTGAATATCAGGTACCGTGAGTATGCAGCCTTGGCTGCTAAACATTCGATAACTTGACCGTATGTGCGCGTCACGTACGTAACTTTTTAAAAATATATAAGCTTTATGAACCTTGGGTTAGGTAAACGGTCTTTTGGGCTGAGTGATTGTGTGTGTTGATCAGGTGTTTGTATTGTATTGGCGTGTTCTATGGAGCTAGGAGCTAGCAGAGGAGCTAGGAGCTAGCATAACAAACACGCAGGTGTTTTTATGCAGGATTAATTTGTGGCATATTAAATATAAGCCTGGTTGTGTTGTGGCTAATAGAGTATATATATGTCTTGTGTTTATTTACTGTTGTAGTCATTCCCAGCTGAATATCAGGTCACCCCCGGCTCTCACAGCATCTTCCCTATCTGAATAGCTTCAACTCCCCACTAGTCCTTCACTTGCACTTTACTCATCCACAAATCTTTCATCCTCGCTCAAATTAATGGGGAAATTGTCGCTTTCTCGGTCCGAATCTCTCTCACTTCATGCGGCCATCATTGTAAACAATAGGGAACTTTGCGTATATGTTCAACTGACTACGTCACGCTACTTCCGGTAGGGGCAAGCCTTTTTTTTATCAGATACCAAAAGTTGCAATCTTTATCGTCGTTGTTCTATACTAAATCCTTTCAGCAAAAATATGGCAATATCGCGAAATGATCAAGTATGACACATAGAATAGATCTGCTATCCCCGTTTAAATAAAAAAAATTCATTTCAGTAGGCCTTTAAGTGTTGTAAATGCATACAACTGTTTTAAGTGAGATTTTTCTCTTAAGGTTATATGTTGTACATTCTTTAGTTGTCTTCATATACAAAATCATTATTTAAATACACGTACGATCATATATAATCACATAACATATCAACAATATTGGTTTAATCACTGTCCTCTTTGCGCATCTTAAAAGGTATTAAATGTGTCCATAATAATAATTTTCCGTGTAGTGAAAGTGAGATCCAGACTGAGGCTGAGCTGTCTTCCTGTTTCAAAGGGGAAGTAGCAGCCAAGCAGTCGCACAGGAATGATAGAAAGTTGTGCTGAATAAGCCTCTTAGTCCTCAGCTTCCACAAGTATGCGTCTTAGTTGGAGAAAGGATTTGCTGCTTGTGTATGTTCACTTTTCTCTTCTAAGCTCACCTGCATGAGTTGCCTCTAAAATTGTGTGTGTGTGTGTGTGTGTGTGTGTGTGTGTGTGTGTGTGTGTGTGTGTGTGTGTGTGTGTGTGTGTGTGTGTGTGTGTGTGTGTGTGTGTGTGTGTGTGTGTGTGTGTGTGTGTGTGTGTGTGTGTGTGTGTGTGTGTGTGTGTGTGTGTGTGTGTGTGTGTGTGTGTGTGTGTGAGAGACTATACACAATATGTATATATATATAAAATCATTTTGAAAAATGGCACCTGATGGCCATAAGACATAACTGCACTTTTTGTCCATATAGATAAAAATAGGCCAAAGTAATAATTAAGATTATTGTTATCAATATTGAAATCATGATTACTGATTGTTGGGTAAAGCGGTGTTGGGGTGTGAACGTAATACCATCATGTCATTTGTAATGTCTAATAAAAAGGCTGTTTTTTTAATTCTTTAGTAATATCAACTTGTCAGCTTTTTGTCATTACGTGATACCTTTATCTCTATTTTTAAATTTTGTTACACAGTCTTTTTTACATTATCGATTTAAGTTATGTACATGTATATACTGTATCGGGACAGATCCATTAAGAGTTTGACTACAAATATGTCATAGGAATTAACTATACACAATAAAACATGAACAAAATGATGTGTCACATTAATGGTTTTTGAAGTAATGCCTTTGTGACATGAAAAAAACATAAGTAATGTAAAAAAACAAAAACATGGTGTTTACTTTTTGATATTAAAATTAAACACAAAGCAGTTTGGCTAATGAAGATGAAGTCTAATAAACAAGATTTGTTCTTATCTTGGTTCAGTACAACAGTTTGGCCAACAAAAATACCTCTCACATCGAATACACAATCTTCACTGCCTTCGTTCAAGTTCGATGAGATGACAAAACATTTGAGCGAGTATTGATGTTTTTTGAACACTGATACAGTTTGCAGTTAAAAGAGGAGTGAACATCCCAGTAAACAACGTAAAGACTTTCTAAACAAGTTGTGACAACTTCACGACACATCGCCTGCTGCAAAACATCAAATCGTTTTCTCCTTCTCTGTATATGTTTAGTGTGGGGACAAGCGTCTCCAATATTGTCCACACCTGTCTCCATCTAAGCACAGCAGTACGCTCTTAAACACACGGCGGGAAGCGAGGGAAAATGACGTTAAACCAAGCGCTTGGCTTCGTTTACTCCGAGGGGAAATCTCTGCAGGAAAATCTGTGTAGCTTGTCCGCCATGATTATCAAGCCAAACACAGCTAGTGCGCATGAGCCTGACTTTGCTTTGAATATGGTGCATGAATACGGTCTTGCTTATTTTCAATCTTTCAATTAGTTTCCATTAAGAAAGTCACCTGTCTATTGTCTCTAAGGATAACGAGAAGCTAGTCGTGCGATATGGCCTAAAAAAAATTATCGCAACATATATTGCAGCCTCTTGAGATAATGATATATATCACAATATATTATTTGACATATAAATGATAATAAAACCATTTTAAAATGGGTTACAAAGGCTCCTAGTTTGGATGGGGTAACATATATAATTACTTTTATTAATTGGAAATATTATTGGGCATAATATTGCTTTTTTTGTGTGTTCGCCCTATAAAAACAAAGTTTTCTTTGGAAAAAAATGACCTTAAACAATAATTTTTTGGATGTTTGGATGGGGACGGCGTGGCGAAGTTGGTAGAGTGGCCGTGCCAGCAATCAGAGGGTTGCTGGTTACTGGGGTTCAATCCCCACCTTCTACCATCCTAGTCACGTCCGTTGTGTCCTTGGGCAAGACACTTCACCCTTGCTCCTGATGGCTGCTGGTTAGCGCCTTGCATGGCAGCTCCCGCCATCAGTGTGTGAATGTGTGTGTGAATGGGTGAATGTGGAAATACTGTCAAAGCGCTTTGAGTACCTTGAAGGTAGAAAAGCGCTATACAAGTATAACCCATTTATCATTATCATAATAATTAAACATAAAAAAATATGAAAACTTCTAATCAACGGATAGATCTGAAGTTGATCTAGACTAGAGAATTGTGTGTTGAAAGTTTTAAAAAAAACCGAATGACTTATTTTTAACACTTTTATGAGTGGGACCTGTTTGGATCCTCTATAATTTTATTGGGATTGTCATTTCTCAAAACATAATAAAGTCTTAAAATCAGTGGTGTTAGGAATTACGCAATTATTTAAGGCTCTGAGTACTTCACATGAAATAATTGACTTTGAAATGTTTGGGGGGCAAATATTGCATTTTTAGCCCAAAAAACAGTTTTCTTTGACAAAAAGGGCACAAAAGATAAAAAATAAATAAATCTAAAATATTAACAGATAAACCTGAAGTTGATCTAGAGATTTAAATGTTGAATAATACATTTTCTACTGCTTGTCCCTTTCGGGGTAAAAAATAAAAACAAATATTTATTTCTAATTTTTACCATTTTTATGACTTACGCACTTCTGGGTCCCCGGGACCGAATTTGAGGGGAGCCCTAAAAGTAAAAAAAAAATGTTTTCAGTACACTTAAGTTTTGAAAGGCCTGAATTAGAGGATGCCTCGAGGGTTACATTAAGGTCACATATATAATTTCTAGGGATGTCCGATAATGGCTTTTTGCCGATATTCGATACCGATATCAACCGATACCGATATATACAGTCGTGGAATTAACACATTATTATGCCTAATTTGGACAACCAGGTATGGTGAAGATAAGGTCCTTTTTAAAAAAATAAAATAAAATAAAATAAGATAAATAAATTAAAAACATTTTCTTGAATAAAAAAGAAAGTAAAACAATATAAAACAGTTACAGAGAAACTAGTAATTAATGAAAATGAGTAAAATTAACTGTTACAGGTTAGTACTATTAGTGGACCAGCAGCACGCACAATCATGTGTGCTTACGGACTGTATCCCTTGCAGACTGTATTGATCTATATTGATATATAATGTAGGAACCAATAACAGAAAGAAACAACCCTTTTGTGTGAATGAGTGTAAATAGGGGAGGGAGGTTTTTTGGCTTAGTGTAGTAATTGTAAGTGTATCTTGTGTTTTTTATGTTGATTTAATAAAAAAAATGATACCGATATTTTCCGATATTACATTTTAAAGCATTTATCGGCCGATAATATCGGCAGGCCGATAATATCGGCAGGCCGATATTATCGGACATCTCTAATAATTTCCGGTTGTGTTATTTTATCAAAACTATTATTAATCTACCTTTAATATCGGCTTACTTTTCTGTTTTGGACGACACTACAAATTTGGTTATGGATCTAACACCAACATAGTTATAGGGGCTGAATTGGCCCTAGTAATGTTCATACTTAAAATTTTGAGCATCATTAAATTAAAAAATGTTTTAATTCAAACTGTGATCCTACAATAACACAGGAGTGTGGAAGGACAATATAAATTAAATATTTATATTTATTTCCTTATTCCCATTTATGAGAACTTTTTTCAAGATCAATAATTGAAAGTAACTGAACTTGAATTTGTAAATAATTAAGGCTGCAGCTAACGATTATTGTTCTATCGATTAATCTATAGATTATTTTTTTCGATTAATCGGTTAATCTATAGATTATTTTTTCGATTCATCTATAGATTATTTTTCCTTTTACCGATTATTTTTTTTATTTAAAATGAAGATGAAAAAATAAATGTAGGCCTGTTTTTTCAAAAGGCATGGCTTTTATTTACAAAAAAAAAGAAGTATGGCCACTCAGTCAACATTGACAACAACATGACAAAATATTCTGTAACAATGTAAACATTTAAAACTTTTAACATTTAACAAAATTAAAAGTAGCTTATTTGCTTTTTAATGTGCAAATATAAAAGTCAACATCCAGTGCAAATCTTAATATTCTGCAATGGTATAAGCATTTCAAAAATAAAGTATTGCTTATTTTGCTTTAAAATGTGCAAAAATAAAGATAAACATCCAATACAAAAAAGTGCAAAACGAAATATTCTGTAACAACAGTGTAAACATTTCAACAAAAGTGAAAGTATTGCTTATTTGCTAAAATGTGCAAAAATAAAGATAAACATCCAATACAAAAAAGTGCCAATCTAAATATTCTGGAGCACTGTAAACATTAAGTATTGCTTTTAAAATGTGCAAAATAAACACCCAGTCCAACACAGTACACAATAACCAATTCTACTCATTCCAGTGAGTGACTAACAGTTGTAATGAAGAAAGGTTAGCATGTCTACATGCTCTGGTTCTTTTCTTGTTTACAATATTCCCAGCAGCTGAAAATAGGCGCTCAGAAGGGGTCGATGTGGCTGGAACTGAGAGGTAATTAGCCTTCACCTCAAGCCAGGACTGCGAGTGAGCTGAGCTCCAGTTTATATTTCTAGAAGGTCAACGGGCTCATAGTGATGTTACTAGTAGTTGGCTGGGAGGTGTTTATTATCATTTGGGGAGAGTCCGCTGCCTGATGCTCACCTGCTAAACACCTATCTGCTCGACGCTGAAGCGCTGACTACATGCGCTCTGAATACACACTGCTGATTGGCTGATAACGCTTTGTATAACGCTTTGTGTGTACCAATCAGATGGTTGTGTGGGTGGGACAATGCTCCGTGCTGAGACAGAGGCAGCCGCAGAAGGAGCAAAGCAGCTTGTTAAGACTTTAGCAGCTAAAGTTAGCTTTAGCTTAGAAACTCGTTCGGTACACCCCCGTACCGAACCGAAAGCCCCGTACCGAAACGGTTCAATACAAAACACGTACCGTTACACCCCTAGCAGATACAAATGACACATTCGTGTTTTTGTTTAATGATGACAACGTATACTCGCGCGGACGATTGACTAGTTGATGGTTTTCTTTTCAAATGTTCGTTCATAGCCGTTGTGCTGCTATGATAGGCCATTTCCGCTCGACACAGTGTGCATACAACAACATTATTAGGCCGTGTATTGAAATACTCCCACACTTTTGACCACTTTTGGCGTGATTTTTTCCCCCTCGCTCGCACAGTCTGCTTTGCGCTCCGCCATGACGGTAGTGTGACTTAAATATGCGACGCGTCGACGCAAAAAAACGGCGTCGACGTATTTACGTAACCGATGACGTCGACTACGTCGACGCGTCGTTTCAGCCTTATAAATAATGATAAACAATTTTGTGATGGTATTAATATATTGAACTATATATGGCCGATACTACGATACTGTAGTATCGGCCATATACTGATATTATAGTTGTTACTGTCGACTTTTGTATCAATCTTCACACCCCTGTTTACATTCAAGAGCTCTATCTTAGGGGTAAGCTATGCTTTTTTTGTATTCTCACACAGCGTGTCGTGTATCATATTTAGCTATTCCTTGTCCTCCAGTGATAACGGTACTTGTAATAAACACAGTTTATCTGCCGCCATTGAAGCGAGGATTAGTGATTTAAAAGCTGCACTGTGGATGTCAGGTTCAAACACTGATGACATCTATCAAACAATCAATCAATCAATCAATCAATCAATGTTTATTTATATAGCCCTAAATCACAAGTGTCTCAAAGGGCTGTACAAGCCACAACGACATCCTCGGTACAGAGCCCACATACGGGCAAGGAAAACTCACCCCAGTGGGACGTCAATGTGAATGACTATGAGAAACCTTGGAGAGGACCGCATATGTGGGTAACCCCCCCCCCCCCCCCCCCCCCTCTAGGGGAGACCGAAAGCAGTGGATGTCGAGTGGGTCTGACATAATATTGTGAAAGTCCAACACATCAGCGAAAGTCCAGTCCATGGTGGGGCCAGCAGGAACCATCCCGAGCGGAGACGGGTCAGCAGCGTAGAGATGTCCCCATCCGATGAACAGGCTAGCGGTCCACCCCGGAGCAGAGTAGAAAAGAAAAGAAAAGAAACGGCAGATCAACTGTTAAAGAGGTTCATTTAGCCTACTAATGTGTATTTATAAATAGTTGATTTATATAGGCTAGTAAGGTAAAGTTTTGTACCTGACAAGTTTCGGCTATCTTGCTTCTGCAGCCTTCCTCAGAGGTGTCACGTGATGTTAGTGTGACGTCATCTGTGTGTTATATGGGACGAGGGAGCCTACCAACTATCCCACACCTGGGACACAGTCCTGCAGGGCCGCCCCCGGCCGTTTGGTGGACATCCGGACGACAGGGGGCGCCCCGCCCTACCCCCGACGCACACCAGGGGACACCGCCATCCCACCACCTCAGGTGGGATGGAACAATCCATATAACACACAGATGACGTCACACTAACATCACGTGACACCTCTGAGGAAGGCTGCAGAAGCAAGATAGCCGAAACTTGTCAGGTACAAAACTTTACCTTACTAGCCTATATAAATCAACTATTTATAAAGGCAGATCAACTGGTCTAAAAAGGGAGTCTATTTAAAGGCTAGAGTATACAAATGAGTTTTAAGATGAGACTTAAATGCTTCTACTGAGGTAGCATCTCTAACTTTTACCGGGAGGGCATTCCATAATATTGGAGCCCGAATAGAAAACGCTCTATAGCCCGCAGACTTTTTTTGGGCTCTGGGAATCACTAATAAGCCTTTGAACGCAGATTTCTTGTCGGGACATATGGTACAATACAACCGTCAAGATAGGCAGGAGCTTGACCGTGTAGTATTTTATACGTAAGTAGTAAAACCTTAAAGTCGCATCTTAGGTGCACAGGAAGCCAGTGCAAGTGAGCCAGTATAGGCGTAATATGATCAAACTTTCTTGTTTTTGTCAAAAGTCTAGCAGCCGCATTTTGTACCATCTGTAATCTTTCAATGCTAGACATAGGGAGGCCCGAAAATAAAACGTTACAGTAATCGAGACGAGATGTAACCAACGCATGGATAATGATCTCAGCATCGCTTGTGGACAAAATGGAACGAATTTCATCGATATTACGGAGATGAAAGAAGGCCGTTTTAGTAACACTCTTAATGTGTGACTCAAACGAGAGAGTTGGGTCGAAGATAATACCCAGATTCTTTACCGAGTCGCCTTGTTTAATTGTTTGGTTGTCAAATGTTAAGGTGGTATTATTAAATAGATGTCGGTGTTGAGCAGGACCGATAATCAGCATTTCCGTTTTCTTAGCGTTGAGTTGCAAAAAGTTAGCGGACATCCATTGTTTAATTTCATTAAGACACGCCTCCAGCTGACTACAATCCGGCGTGTTAGTCAGCTTTAGGGGCATGTAGAGTTGAGTGTCATCCGCATAACAGTGAAAGCTAACACCGTATTTGCGTATGATGTCACCTAGCGGCAGCATGTAAATACTAAAGAGTGCAGGGCCAAGAACCGAACCCTGGGGAACTCCGCACGTTACCTTAACATAGTCCGAGGTCACATTGTTATGGGAGACACACTGCATCCTGTCAGTAAGATAAGAGTTAAACCAAGACAAGGCTAAGTCTGACATCCCAATACGCGTTTTGATACGCTCTAATAAAATATTATGATCAACAGTATCGAAAGCGGCGCTAAGATCAAGAAGCAGCAACATAGATGATGCATCAGAATCCATCGTTAGCAATAGATCATTAGTCATTTTTGCGAGGGCTGTCTCCGTAGAGTGATTTGCCCTGAAACCGGATTGAAAAGGTTCACAGAGATTGTTAGTCACTAAGTGTTCATTTAGCTGCTGTGCAACAATTTTTTCGAGAATTTTGGAAATAAACGGAAGGTGGGAGACCGGTCGGTAGTTTACCATGAGGTCAGGATCGAGGTTAGGTCTTTTGAGCAGAGGATGAATAACCGCTTTTTTGAATGCTAGGGGAACAGTGCCGGAGGAAAGTGATAAGTTTATAATATTTAACACTGATGGACCTAATAATACAAACAGTTCCTTGATAAGTTTCCCAGGAAGTGGGTCAAGTAAACATGTTGTTTGTTTTATCCCACTTACACGCTGTAATAATTCCTCTAATGTTATTTCATCAAAGAGGGAGAAACTATTTTGGAGGGCAGTGTCCGTCGTATATACAGTCGTATTTGTGTTAATAGAACCCAGTTGTAGCTGGGATGCATTGTCTTTAATCTCTTTTCTAATTACTTCAATTTTCTTATTAAAGAAATTCATAAAGTCATCTGCTGAGTGGGTGGAGCTACTGGGAGGAGTCCCTTGTTGGGTTAGCGATGTTACTGTACTAAACAAAAATTTAGGATCATTTTTGTTGAGGTGGATGAGATTTGAGTAATATTTAGCTTTAGCTGAGGTAAGCATGCGTTTATAAGTTATTAAACTATCACTCCATGCTTGATGGAAAACCTCAAGTTTAGTCGCACGCCATTTGCGTTCCAGCTTTCTACATGATAATTTCTGGGCTTTAGTTTCTTCTGTAAACCATGGGGTACGCCTTTTAGGGGCCCTTTTTAGCTTTAGCGGTGCTACACTATCAATTGACGCAGGGCGTCGTTAAAGCTGTTAGTGAGGTTATCAATAGAGTCCACATAATTTGGGAATGGTGCCATTACCGAAGGCAGTAGGTCAGTAAGAGTCGTCGTTGTGGCAGCATTAATGTTGCGGCTGCTATAGTAGTTATTATTATTATTATTATTATTAGTTTGTTGACAATGAGTCAGAACTTCGAATTTTATAAGGTAATGATCGGACATTACTTTAGTGTACGGGAGTATCGTAACTTTAGAGGTGGTGACACCCCTGACAAGCACTAGATCTATCGTATTACCGTTGCGATGCGTGGGTTCATTTATTATTTGTGTAAGACCACAGCTATCAATTATAGTCTGGAGCGCCACGCATGGAGGGTCCGATGGGGTATTATTATTATGATTATATTGTCGGCGTGTGTCACTAGATCAGCAACGAACTCTGAAAATTCATTGATAAAGTCCGAATAGGGCCCTGGGGGGCGGTAGATGACAGCCAGGTGCAGAGGCAGCGGTGTGACAAACCTCACAGTAAGCACCTCAAACGAGTTATATTTATTATTTAGGTCCGAGGTAAGGCTAAAGTTTTTGTTGTATATTAGTGCAACACCCCCACCCCTTTTAATGGGACGGGCAATATGCGTTCCCGTATAGCGAGGAGGACACGCCTCACCCAGCGCAAAAAATTTGTCTGGTTTGAGCCAGGTCTCGGCTAGACCAACGACATCAAGATTGTTGTCTCTAATGACTTCATTAACTAATAACGTTTTGGAAGACAATGACCTTATGTTTAAAAAGCCCATATTATAGGTAGTGGGCTGTTTTGAGTAGTTTTTGTTGAAAGTATCCGTAGTAGCAATATTAATAATGTTATGTTTATTATGCGTAGTGCACTTTAAATAATTTCGACCATATCTAGGAATTGATATGACAGGAATTTTTAGATTGTTTGCCACCTCAGTAAAATGCATGTCCACCTCTGACGCAGAAAAAACATTATGTGAGTTGTATATTATTCTAAGAGAATTGCTATGTGTGCAGGGATTATCCAGCCTGGCGCTGGCTAGTTCTATCTTAACAGACTCCTTATTGGCGCTTCTTTGTGGATTAGCATTTAGCTTTTTCGTTAGCCCCGCTAACAACAACGCCTTTAGCTTTGTTGTTAGCCCCGCCCGACACCCCCGCTTCTGCTTCCGAGCGCACCGCTTACGTCTCTTTCGTTGACGGTCTCCGCTGGTAGTGGACGCCGCTGCTTCAAAGGCCACTGCTGGATGTAGCTCGCGAAGAATTCCCAAGCTAGCGAGTAGGTCCACCGTACACGCATCTTTCAGCCCAAAATGGCCCGATCTCTCCACATCCAGAATCGTAAGTCGGTCGTAAGTGATCACGGAGTGAACACGCTGTGAGCCAGCCATGAAATTGACTGAATTGAGGGGTATTTTTGCCAAATCGGTCTACACTTCCAGGAGCGATCGCAAGGAGCTGCTGCCTTGAAGCGCCGCCATCAAAAAGCAAGGAATTAAACAGAGACATAATTAAATTTGGCTCAATTGAGGAGAGCGCGTCTGGGCTGTACTCTTGTACAGTCTCACCACGCTCTGACAAAAGATTGTACGCCTCCTCTTTTATTTGGACTTTCCCTGATTACATGGCAACAGGTGTTTCTAAGGGACTGGGGTCATAAACAGCCATCACCTTTGGTTACAGAACAGTTCAAAGAAAAGGTCGTAAACTGTTCACGGAAAAGGTCGTAAACAGTTCACAGAAAAGGTCGTAAAAGAGTTCAAAGAAGAGGTGTCTGGAACTTGGGCAGATCCTGCTTTCTCTCCGCTTTGTAGTTCTTGGGTCAAAACAATATCTTTCTGTTGATTACAATACATGAAAGAAACAGAACACCTTCATGTTGCTTCCCATCCTACACAGTGGAGTTTTACAAGCCTTCTGCTTGGTAGGATCAAAGACAGCTTTTGTCTTCTCGCCGGGAACTCATTGAAACACAAAGTTTTGTGATAATTTAGATATAATTATTCTAACATTTTGTGTACGTGCACGCCCTCTGCGTGTCCAAGTGTACGGTTGACAAGCAGTCGTCATTCAGTGTTAGGGATGGGGTACCAAATCCGGTACTTTTTTGGCACCGACAGAATCCCGCCGGTCCTACTGGGCACCACTTCATGTACAATCCAACGGTGTCAGGTTTCGGTACCTGGTTTGCGCGTGACGTCTGGCTCGGTTGTTTCTTTGCACTTCGTCACTCGCCGATCACTCCCGCAGAACTGAGCGCGGACTCGGCCAAATTACCTTTAGGTAACGTTGACATTTTTAATGCCGGCAAAGAAATTGACTCAGAAAACGCTCCAACATAAGTAAGTAAGGCTCCACTTTTCCAAAAATGCGCTAGCTTGATGTTAATATACATTGGCTTTGCTATTGACATGCTACTGGTTAGCATTAGCAGTTTTAACTTTTTAATTTGAACACCTTCAAATTTGTTAATGAAAACTACAATTAAAATACACATTTCAATGAAATTATTATCGGCGGTCACTCGAACGAGTATGACGATCCTCCTGGTAGGAGTGTATCCCTTTATGGAGGATGCCTGTGCGTGACTTGGTTATACGTGGGGAGACTGATACACAGACAGTCACCACACGATCCTTGACAGATCCGGGTCAGAGTCCAGTGGCATGGAGTCCAAGACGACTGGGGACCCTTTTCTGCTGCAGCCTTCTTCCGCCATCGCAGCCGTTGTGGTAGTTCTTAAATCTACCGTCTTTCGCCTGCTCCGCTGTTGAGGTCTTCACCGTATCCCTGGCTAGGGGACAGTCAGGTACTAGGCCTTTGCCAAGGGCCACCTGGGGTAACAGTAGTAAAGGGGTTAACCTCCTAGTGCCCCAAGAACCCATAGAGGAGCCTCCACTGCCGGATGCACTTTAACGTCATGCCCAGGACAATGAAATAGCTAATGCGCAGCAGACAGCTAACACTGAACTGACCAACACACCAGAAAGTATACACTACTGCCATCTAATGTCTTGGATTTGCAACTGCAGTTGCAACTTAGTTTCATTCCTGCAAATCCGATAATGAAACAAGTTATAACAACCGGACAACAGTTGTCATAATCAGCTCATTTTTTAAATGTTGCCTTAAAGGAGCCATAGGTAATAATATGGCCAGAAATGGTACTGCAATCACAGTCAAAATTCTGTAGTCCGCCTTCGCCCTGACTGAGGTTGCCAGATACGCAGCCGAATCCAGCTCGATCGACTGAGCTACTCCCAAGGAACTTCAAACTTCCACTGCCTCTTACTAGGAGTTGAGGTGCTGGGACCATAATAGCTGAATAGATGAGCGTTTTGTCAATAACAAATCTCTAACCAACACATTTTACACAGAAATTAGGCTATTTTCAGGAAGAAGTGTGTCATGCCTGCGTACAATATCACAACAAACGGCAATCATGTGGTTATTGTCAGTACATCAGAAAACAAAGACTAAAACAAACTACAACCAACGCTAGCAAGGAGCCTAATGTATGCCCAAAACTAAAGAGGAGACATTTTACCAAGGTATGCCTATCGGTTACACGAATTAGGAATTATTTTATCATGTGATTTGGCTGTTCCAATACGTTTCACATTGCCATGATAGCCGTGCTAATGTTGGAACCCATTTCCTCAGTGTATCAGCATATTGAGAAGGAAATAGGTAATGACACTACCCATATCCACATAGGTTTTATCTGTCGAAAATATATTTTGCCCGGTCAGTTCGAATATCGACATACAGGCTAAGGGGTATACAATTCCCCTGTTAACTTATATGTCCATGTGTCATTGACCGGGCTAGCATGCTAAGCATTACACTAGGAGCTAAGCACCATCACACTAAGCATTGGTTGCATGAACATAATAGCTTTGTTAGACAAGATCGTAGACTGTATTGGACAATATAGTTTACATACGAAATGACCATTTCCATATATTGCAATTAATAAGAAAACGTAAATGCGTGACTTACCTATAAAAGAGGAAATTAGCAAGTTTGGCGTCAAATGAAAAAATCTTCAATCGTCTCCATCTTTCAAAGGCATCCTCGTTTTGTTCCTGGCTTTGTCATGAATAAGTTGAGAATCGTAACGACGCCGTTTAGATTTACTAAGATCTGACATGTTTAATAACTTTACCAGTGGCTGTAGCCACACGAAGGTGGCGGTGCGTAACTGGCAACCTGGATGTGACACACTCACTGACTTTTTAATTAGGTCAAACGGTGGAGGGCGGGGCATCAAAATGAAAACAATATAAAAAAAAATCGGGGCTGTAAATCAAATTTTGAAATGAGCATATCCCGGCTGAACTACTGTTATCAGTTATAAAGGTATCCGAAAAGAACATGATTTTATTCATGCCTTTTGACATATCACAGCCATTTAATGATGACTTGACATGAAATTATTACACATGGCTCCTTTCAAAATTGAGATTTTATTATCAAAAACAATTTATCGGAAGTACCGAAAATTGTGTACCAGTATCGATTCACGGGTACCATGAATTGATACCGTATCGGTTCAAATGTGAAGGGTAATCATCCCTGTCTACTATATTTGGCAATTGTAAAAAAATAGAGATGTAAAAAATGTATGCTTGTTATATTTTTTGGTTAAAGTTTTTTTTAACTTTAAAACCTCTAAAGGCCTTAGTGGCCACATGCGTGGACATCACCTTTTTAGCTCTTATTTCCAAAATTGTGTACACTACTGAATTGGGGTCTTATGGCTGCTTATGTGGACACTTATACTGCCATCTGGTGGTGTCAGAAGAGTATAACATACAATGGAATTTGAAAAAAAAGTGTAAAAATAAGAATTAGCACGTCACTAAACATGAAGTACACGTTTGTGTACTTATGGACTAAGTACATCATATGAAAAGATGATTCTTAGTTTTTAATCTAATTAGGGTCCAATAAGCCCAAATAGCAAAGAGAAATAAAAAAAAGCATGTCAACAAACAGCTTGGGCCTTCAGAGGTTTTAAGCAAGTTGGGAACATCCCCTTAACTCTGCAAGTGTGTTTTGCTTTTTCTTTGGCCAGCGTTGGGCAAAAATAAAAACTGTGACGACGGCCATACATCAGGAAGTGGAACGTGGGGCGGTCGGTTGAAAGTCCCAGTGTGCACTTTTGAACGTGTCAGCAGTTTCTGTGGTAAGCTGCTCCGTCTTCGTGTGGCGAAACTGGTTCTACCAGGGATGACGGAGGCGAGGTGTGTTTTGAGCGATCCACCTGACCTTCCTTCCCCCCCTACGCTCCCTTTTGCTTCTCAGCACAGGATGTCTGGTCATGTCCCGCGTTGCGTAATCCACCTGTCAGCTCATAATCCAATATGTGGGACTTTATAAATGGCTGCAGATTACAACACGCCGACACCTAAAACCGCGAATGAACACGTGGTTTGACTCCCAAGGAGCAGAACAGCGCAATCATTTTTCCCACTGAAAATAATGAAAAATAGAAATGAGAGTGGAAAATAATTCTAATTATTACAACACTAAATTGGTCCTAGTGCAGGGGTTGGCAATTAATTTTGAGCAACCCGAGCACTGCTGGAGGGCCACATTGACAATATTTCAATTAAATTTTGCTCAATATTATTTTTGATATATACCGTAAGATTAATAATAATACTTTCATTTAACCTAACTTAACTTTATACCATAAGCACTGCTTTGGAAATAATTTGTACCCCTTTCAGAGATCACATTTAGTTCCCCTTAAACATCCTCATGTTGCACAATGAAATGTAAGCATAGGATGAAGTGTGCATTCCTGTAACGTTCTCTAGTAACAGAATTCCATGATTAATATAAATAAATTAACATTAATAATAAATGACAGTAAAATAAGCACACGATGACTGAGGAGTCATAGTGTAACTTTGTGTGGTGTTTGAGTTGTCCGACTTTTTGTGTGGCCATAAACGCACCAGTGGTTTAGTGGTATGCGTGTTGGTGACAGATGACAAGTTGGTTTTGGCCTAATTTGTACGGCAGAAAATGACTAGCTTTTCGAGATAGAAGTGTTTTACTCATGTTTTTGGTGTGGTTATGGCCGAATATAAACAGTTTTGCTCAATAAAGTGATCAATATAATTCCTGGCCTCGAAGCATCTCGATAGACGTTACAATAATTGAACGGTGTTCAATTGAACGGTGTTGACGAACACCGTTAGGGCCGCTTGTTGTCATTGTCACTCAAAGTTGCATTGCAAAATTACACAGAATAAATGTGTTTATTTTGTTTAGAATTCAGATGGGATTTGATTTGGTGCGCGGCATATATTTGCTGTGCGCAGAGGACGCTTGAGCAGTGCGCAATTGCGCAGGCGCGCACCTTAGAGGGAACGTTGCTTGGCAGTCCATGTCTTGTTAAAAACACGCCATTCCTCATCAACTTTTCTCTTTTTAGCGTCTTGGGTGTAAACCGTGCATCACTTGTCGCTGTGCACCTTCACTCACAGGTTACACACGGACATACGCCCATAAATAACACTTTTCAAAATAAAAGCAGCACAGTTGTATTGCGCGCACGACATAGATGTTTTTTCAACTTTATTTTGTAATTTGTGATTGCAGCTGTTCACATTCACTCACAATCACGCATGCGCATACGTCCCCACGGAACTAATACAAATAACGCTTTTCAAAACAAAAGCAGCACCGTTGTATTGCTCACTCGACATAGATACTTTTTTAAATGTATTTTGTAATTTATGATTGGCCTCACGCGGGCCGGACAGGGACGCACAAAGGGCCGGATGTGGCCCGCGGGCCGCAGAATGCCCAGGTCTGCCCTAGTGTGTGAATGTGAGTGTGAATGTTGTCTGTCTATCTGTGTTGGCCCTGTGATGAGGTGGCGACTTGTCCAGGGCGTACCCCGCCTTCCGCCCGAATGCAGCTGAGATAGGCTCCAGCACCCCCCGCGACCCCAAAAAGGACAAGCGGTAGAAAATGGATGGATGGACAACATTCATAACTGTCATGCAAGTGAATAAAAGTATGAAACATTTACAATGAAAACTTGCCTGACTTCAGAAGTATTGCAGGTCCTTTTGCTATTATTAATAATAATTAAACTGTATTGTTAATATTCTACTGCTCATCTAGACGCTTCCTGTTCTGTGGTTATCATCACAATTGTCCCCTTCCTTTTGGCTGTCGTCACTGGCACCTTTTGGTGGTCAAACCAAAATAAATTTGCTCGCCCAATTTTGAGAAATGAAACCGAGCCTCTTGCTGATGTGCGACAGGTAGAGATGTCCGATAATTGCTTTTTTGCCGATATTCCGGTATTGTCCAACTCTTAATTACTGATATATACAGTCGTGGAATTAACACATTATTATGCCTAATTTTGTTGTGATGCCCCGCTGGATGCATTAAACAATGTAACAAGGCTTTCCAAAATAAATCAACTCAAGTTATGGAAAAAAATGCCAACATGGCACTGCCATATTTATTATTGAAGTCACAAAGTGCATTATTTTTTTAACATGCCTCAAAACAGTAGCTTGGAATTTGGGACATGCTCTCCCTGAGAGAGCATGAGGAGGTTGAGGTGGGCGGGGTTGAGGTGGGGTAGGGAGTGGCGGGGGGTGTATATTGTAGCGTCCCGGAAGAGTTAGTGCTGCAAGGGGTTCTGGGTATTTGTTCTGTTGTGTTACGGTGCGGATGTTCTCCCGAAATGTGTTTGTCATTCTTGTTTGGTGTAGGTTCACAGTGTGGCGCATATTTGTAACAGTGTTAAAGTTGTTTATACGGCAACCCTCAGTGTGACCTGTATGGCTGTTGACCAAGTATGCCTTGCATTCACTTGTGTGTGTGTGAAAAGCCGTAGATATTATGTGACTGGGCCGGCCCACAAAGGCAGTGCCTTTAAGTTTTATTGGCGCTCTGTACTTCTCCCTACGCCCGTGTACCGCTTCGTACAGCAGCGCTTTAAAAAGTCATATATTTTACTTTTTGAGACCGATACCAATAATTTCCGATATTAAATTTTAAAGCATCGGCAGTCCGATATTACCGGACATCTCTACTTACAGCAATTATAAAGCAGTAATGTCAATATTATCTAATTCTAGCCGAATATTTGTATTCAATGGTGTACCTAATGAAGTGGCCAGTTAGTTGATGTGTTCCACACTGAGCTCCACTAATGTTTGTAGCATCTTTTTTGGCCGGCATGTTTGAACGTGCGTTGACCAATCAGAAGGCTTAATCATGTATCTGTTGGAGCTTGTGGGAATTACAAAGCGCCGGCGGCGGCGGCCGAAGCAAACCATCACATAGTTGCAGGGGACACGCCTTCCGTGTGAGCGAGTAAACGCCGCACTTTTTTATCATTTGGTAACGTGAAACGTTCCATCAGGCTGCATTATTCATGCAAAGATAACGCACAATAAGGATAGTTAATAAAGAGGAAGTCAAGTATTATTTAAAGAGCTGTTTTACAGCCTGGGTGTAGAGCAAAGTCTTGTCGTGTCGCTCGTCACTCTCAGTCTGGCCAATTATTAAGCGACACAACGTCGTGTTCGAAAGCATGACAGCAGGCTTCTTAAGGCACTGTGCCGCGGTGAGATACAGTCTGGTGTGCTGTGGGAGATTATCTAATTTCACCTATTTGGGTAAAAAAATATTTTTTGCAAACCAGTACCGTATTTTTCGGAGTATAAGTCGCACCGGAGTATAAGTCGCACCTGCTGAAAATGCATAATAAAGAAGGAAAAAAACATATATAAGTCACACTGGAGTATAAGTCGCATTTTTGGGGGACATTTATTTGACAAAACCCAACACCAAGAATAAACATTTGAAAGGCAATTTAAAAAAATTAAAGCTGCAAGCAGCGTTGGTCGGGTCCGCATTTTGGCTGGTGCTAGTCCTAGGTGTCCCAATACTTTTGTCCAGTGGTAGTCCTGAGTGAGACCTACATAGAGGTTTTTGTTGCATGTCTCTACGATATTCGTACTGGAAGTTAGAGGAAGTTGTGTCTGTGTTTTTTTCCTAGGTGCTGCGGCACAGTGGTTCTTTTCTTTGAAGGCTCGTAAAATCAAAACCGTAGCACTTATTAAAACGCTTTCGCCAACTTTTAATCAGAAGGGTTCAATCTCTCTCCTGTAATAGTTTGAAGCCAAAACGACAAACTCGCTCAGAGGAGATAATGTTTGATGTTTGGTGACCGCTTTTTAAAAACAATTTGTTTTGAAGTGGGGATATCAAACTTCCTGTTGATTTTTGCTGAAGGATTTCAATCTAAGAAATGTAGGTCTAAGTGAGACCTACGTAGAGGTTTTGTTTCATGTCTCTAAAACGTTCCTACCGGAAGTTACAAGCAGGTTTGTCTGTGTTTTCCTCTGAGAAGCAGTTTTGTCTCTGTTTTATTCAAAAATTGCGCTAGAGCGCAATTTTGAGTTTTGGGGGTCTGTTTTTTTTTAGATCGCAATTTCCACCAGTCCCGATGTGTGTAAAAATTTTGGTGAGTTTTGAAGTATTTTAAGGGGGTCAAATTACAGCTCAAAGAGGGAAAAATTAGTGTTTTTAGTAATTTTTTTTGTTGAAGGGGAAATTGCCAACTTCCTGTTGGTTTTTGCCCGAGGATGTGAAATTATGAATTGTAGGTCTAAGAGAGACCTACATACAGGTTTTTGTTTCATGTCTCTACGATCTTCCTAGTGGGAGTTACGGGCAGTTTGTTTTTGTTTTTTCCTAGGGGGCGCTAGAGCACAATTTTGATTTTTGGGGTTTGGTTTTTTTACTAAAGTGTGCTGTCCCAGTTTTTCTATTTGTGTATAAAATTTGGTGAGTTTTGAAGCATGTTAAGGGGGGCAAAGTAGTGCGCAAAGCTGCGGAATAATAATCAACCTTACAATTTCAATAGGTTCCTTTGTACCTGTACAGAGGACTCCCTGTGGGAGTCCTTTATACAGGGTACATGTGAACCCTAAAAATCAATTTTTTAAAAATGAGAATCGATTCTGAATCGCACAACGTGAGAATCGCGATTCGAATTCGAATCGATTTTTTTCCCACACCCCTAATGTTTACCAAACAATCTGTCACTCCTAATCGCTAAATCCCATGAAATCTTATACGTCTAGTCTCTTACGTGAATGAGCTAAATAATATTATTTGATATTTTACAGTAATGTGTTAATAATTTCACACATAAGTCGCTCCTGAGTATAAGTCGCACCCCCGGCCAAACTATGAAAAAAACTGCGACTTATAGTCCGAAAAATACGATAATTATAGTCTGCAAATGATGTGTTGTTGTTGAGTGTCGGTGCTGTCTAGAGCTCGGCAGAGTAACCGTGTAATACTCTTCCATATCAGTAGGTGGCAGCAGGTAGCTAATTGCTTTGTAGATGTCGGGAACAGCGGGAGGCAGCATGCAGGTAAAAAGGTTTCTAATGCTTAAACCAAAAATAAACAAAAGGAGAGTGTCCCTAAGAAAAGGCATTGAAGCTTAGGGAAGGCTATGCAGAACGGAACTAAAAGTGAACTGGCTACAAAGTAAACAAAAACAGAATGCTGGACGACAGCAAAGACTTACTGCGGAGCAAAGACAATGTACATCCGAACATGACATGACAATCAACAATGTCCCCACAAAGAAGGATAAAAACAACTAAAATCTTCTTGATTGCTAAAACAAAGTAGAAATATTGCTACAGTAAAATACCAAAAAAAGAGATAAAACCACCAAAATAGGAGCGCAAGACAAGAACTAAAACACTACACACAGGAAAACACCAAAAAAGTCCAAATAAGTCAAGGTGTGATGTGACAGTACACCTACTTTGAGACAAGAGCTATAGTGATGCATGCTTAGTTATGCTTTAAAGGCCTACTGAAATGAGATTTTCTTATTTAAACGGGGATAGCAGATCCATTCTGTGTGTCATACTTGATCATTTCGCGATATTGCCATATTTTTGCTGAAAGGATTTAGTAGAGAACATTGGCGATAAAGTTCGCAACTTTTGGTCGCTGATAAAAAAGCCTTGCCTGTACCGGAAGTAGCGTGACGTCTCAGGTTGTGGAGCTCCTCACATCTGCACATTGTTTACAATCATGGCCACCAGCAGCGAGAGCGATTCGGACTGAGAAAGCGACGATTTCCCCATTAATTTGAGCGAGGATGAAAGATTCGTGGATGAGGAAAGTGAGAGTGAAAGATTAGAGGGCAGTGGAAACGATTCAGATAGGGAAGATGCTGTGAGAGGCGGGTGGGACCTGATATTCAGCTGGGAATGACTAAAACAGTAAATAAACACAAGACATATATATACTCTATTAGCCACACCACAACCAGGCTTATTTAATATGCCACAAATTAATCCCGCATAACAAACACCTCCCCCCTCCCGTCCATATAACCCGCCCATACAAATCAAACACCCGCACAACACACTCAATCCCACAGCCCAAAGTACCGTTCACCTCCGCAAAGTTCATACAGCACATACAGGTATATTTCCCCAAAGTTACGTATGTGACATGTACATAGCGGCACGCACGTACGGGCAAGCGATCAAATGTTTGGAAGCCGCAGCTGCGTACTCGCGGTAGCGCGTATCCAACTCAAAGTCCTCCTGGTAAGAGTCTCTGTTGTCCCAGTTCTCCACAAGCATGCGTCTCCAACTCAAAGTCCTCCTGGTAAGAGTCTCTGTTGTCCCAGTTCTCCACAGGCCAATGGTAAAGCTTGACTGTCATATTTCGGGAATGTAAACAATGAAACACCGGCTACGTGTTTGTGTTGCTGCAGCCGGCCGCTAATACACCGCTTCCCACCTACAGCTTTCTTCTTTGCTGTCTTCATTGTTCATTAAACAAATTGCAAAAGATTCACCAACACAGATGTCCAGAATACTGTGGAATTTTGCGATTAAAACAGACGACTTAATAGCTGGCCACAATGCTGTCCCAAAACGTCCGCTACAATCCGTGACGTCACGCGCAAACGTCATCATACCGAGACGTTTTCAGCAGGATATTTCGCGGGAAATTTAAAATTGCACTTTACTAATCTAACCCGGCCGTATTGGCATGTTAAGATTTCATCATTGATATATAAACTATCAGACTGTGTGGTCGGTAGTAGTGGGTTTCAGTAGGCCAGGGATGTCCAAAGTGCGGCCCGCAGGTCATTTTTTAACGGCCCATTTTAAAATACGATTTAAAAAAAATTAAAAACATAAAAAGTGGTATGAAAGACCAAACAGGTGAAATGTAACAAGAACATGTTGCAATGTTTACTCTAATAACACAAAGCTGCCATGCAGGCTTTCTTTCTTTAAAAAAAAATAATGAAAGAAAATCAATGTTATTATGAATTATTGACCTATGCAAGGTTCCAATTACGTCACATTAAATATTCCACTTTGAGATATTTTTTGGGAAAATGTTGCATATTTTGTGTTTGCCATATAAAAAATTGAGCTGTCTTTTTTTTTTTTTTTTAAAGAAGGGCCTAAAACGAACAAACAAAAAACATAAACAAAAATACAACTTATAATTGACGGATAGATCTGAAGTTGATCTCGAGATTATTGTGTTAAAAGTAAACAGTAAAAAAAAATGTATAATTTATTTTTTAACACTTTAATGAGTAGTACCCTTTTGGTTCCCCAATAATTTTTGTGTGATTTGTTTTTAAGTGTCATCGCTCAAAAAATAATAATGAATTAAAATCAATGGTGTTATGAGTTATTGACCTTTTTAAGGCTCCAATTATTATATAATCTCAAATATTCCACTTAAAAATGTTATTGGGTGAAAATATTGCATATTTTGTGTTTTTTCCATAAAAAAACAGGGTTTTCTTTGACAAAAAGAGCTTACGACTTAAATATTTAAAAACGTTATATTGACAGACAGACCTAATGTTGATCTATGGATTTAAAACTTGAATAATAATAAAAATAATATTACTGAATAATGACACATTTTTTATATTTTTTTTAACAAAACCCTTTGGGGTCCCTGGGATCAAGCCTGAGTGGAGGCCTAATGTATATTTTTTATACATATATTGTATTGGTTTTTAAAATAAAAAAATATCAAAATGGCCCCCGCCTGATTTGATTTTTCAGTGTGCGGCCCTCAGTGGAAAAAGTTTGGACACCCCTGCAGTAGGCCTTTAAAGTCATATCCAACAATTGCGGCGACGACTTTTTACTGTCAACTGAGTTTAGTTTTTTAATGCTGTCTGCTGGTGGTGTGCCTCTGTATTTTTTCAACGCACAAAATGTGCCTTGACTCAAAGGTTGAAAAACACTGTCTTAAGGGCTGAAAGTGACTCCAGCTCGGTAATTAATTAATCACACGCCAACGTCGTCTGACTTTTTATAGCCGGAAGGATCCTCTCCCAGACTGACGCACTGTAAACCTTAGCAAGAATGTAAGCTCATGTTCCACACCTTCCATCTAACGACATTTCTGTATAGGAAATAATGATTGGGTGTATAAGTAATCTGTTCCAGGGTAAAACTGTCAATAACCACTAGAGGCACTTGAACGTTCTTAAAGGAGAACTGCACTTTTCGTTATAGCTCGGTTGGTAGAGTAGCCGTGCCAGCAACTTTGAGGGTTCCGGGTTCGATCCCGGCTTCCGCCATACTAGTCCTTGCCGTTGTGTCCTTGGGCAAGACACTTTCCCCGCCAGCTCCCAGTGCCACCCACACTGGTTTAAATGGAACTTAGATGCTTGGCACTCAGCATCAAGGGTTGGAATTGGGGGTTAAATCACCAAAAATGATTCCCGGGCGCGGCCACCGCTGCTGCTCACTGCTCCCCTCACCTCCCAGGGGGAGAGAATAATTTCGCCACACCTATTGTGTGTGTGTGTGTGTGACAATCATTGGTACTTTAACTTTAACTTGATATTGGGTTTCACTATGTAAAGCGCTTTGAGTCACTAGAGAAAAAGCGCTATATAAATATAATTCACTTCACTTTTTTTTATTGAATTGTGTCTGTCATTCACAATACTTATCTGAGACAAGCACACTTGTGTTTTTCTTTTTTTTATGCATTCTAAATTGTAAATAAACAATAGCAAAAGTCGGCTAACAATGGAGCCAACGGAAGTCAGTCTACTCCACATATATAGCGCTCTAAAAAACTTCCATCAATGTTTTATAAGTATTTATGTAATGTAGTAACGTTCATAACATGTAATATTTACGTATTTTGATCATATTAGATAGGTAGATAGTACTTTATTGATTCCTTCAGGAGAGTTCCCTCAGGAAAATAACAATTCCAGCAGCAGTGTACAGAATTGAGATCGAATTTAAAAAGTAAATAATGGGGGTATAAATGGAAACAAAATGGAAAAATATTACAATAAAAATAAAGATAAAAAGCAACTATGAGAATAAAAATATAACAGTAAAATAAGGATATAACAAGAGAAACTAGGCACACGGTTGCGTACTAATTTCACATCGCATCACAATGTTCGCTTTCCCCTTCAACAACAACAACACTCTTAATCATGTAATAGACTTTATGAGAGACAAAGACTACTTTGGGACAAAATATGATCCATAAACGTATATTTTTGAGCCTGAATATAGGGAGGATGAAGTTGTGCTAAACAGATGCAGCTTTAGTGAAACACTAGTGAAGTGAATTATATTTATATAGAGCTTTTCTTTAGAGACTTAAAGCGCTTTACATAGTGAAAACCCATTATCTCCATCTTTACATTACCTTTTAAACCAATGTGGGTGGCACTGGGAGCATGAGGGTAAAGTGTCTTGCCCAAGGACACAACAGCAGTGACTGGAATGGCAAAAGCGGGGATCGTACCTGGAACCTTCAAGTTCACTAAGCACACTAAGCATCAAGTAACGGTATTGCTAAGTGCTAAATCAGAAACGCAAGCGACGAACGTAATAAAACAATGATCTACTGTACAATGGCTGCTCTCACTGGGATGCAGACTGTTCCTGTTTGGATGAAGAATTCATCATAAGCCTCCCGCAGGTTAACAAAAAGGTGTTTCTTTTTGTGTCTTTCTCGCTATATCTGGGTCTAAGTTGGATGTCTTCTCGGTTTATGTCCACAACCTTCTACTATCCAGGTGAGAGACACAATTTAGAATCTAGAATTAACTTTCACCAACTCAGAGGCCATGCAGCAGCTCACCGGCTCTCTATGTCAATAGCTCTGTGTAATCACGATGCAACTAAAAGTAGTTCATCTGCGTTAGAGAGAATAAAAATACATGTAATTTTTTAAAAACAATATCGCTGATACTTGGTTACCTACTCAGTGGCCTAGTGGTTAGAGTGTCCGCCCTGAGATCGGTAGGTTGTGAGTTCAAACCCCGGCCGAGTCATACCAAAGACTATAAAAATGGGAGCCATTACCTCCCTGCTTGGCACTCAGCATCAAGGGTTGGAATTGGGGGTTAAATCACCAAAAATGATTCCGGGGCGCAGCACCCCTGCTGCCCACTGCTCCCCTCACCTCCCAGGGGGTGATCAAGGGGATGGGTCAAATGCAGAGGACAAATTTCACCACACCTAGTGTGTGTGTGTGACAATCATTGGTAGTTTGACTTTAATTATTCGGGTCACAAGATGTAAATGTTATGTTTATGTCACGTTATCGATGGGAAAATGCATTTTTAGACAATATGATTTGTCCCGAGAGTAACAACTGGTAGAAAATAGATTAGAAAGGACAAATAAATAAATAAAAAGATCCCAGGAACACCATGCATACCGTCAAGCATGGTGGTGGTAGTATTATGCTCTGGGCCTGTTTTGCTGCCAATGGAACTGGTGCTTCACAGAGAGTAAATGGGACTATGAAAAAGGAGGATTACCTCCAAATTCTTCAGGACAACCCGGAGGTTGGGTCTTGGTCGCAGTTGGGTGTTCCAACAGGACAATGACCCCAAACACACGTCAAAAGTGGTAAAGGAATGGCTAAATCAGGCTAGAATGAAGGTTTTAGAATGGCCTTCCCAAAGTCTTGACTTATACGTGTGGACAATGCTGAAGAAACAAGTCCATGTCAGAAAACCAACAAATTTAGCTGAACTGCACCAATTTTGTCAAGAGGAGTGGTCACAAATTCAAGCAGAAGCTTGTGGATGGCTACCAAAAGCACCTTATTGCAGTGAAGCTTGCCAAGGGACATGTAAGCAAATATTAACATTGCTGTATGTATACTTTTGACCCAGCACATTTGCTCACAGTTTCAGTAGATCATTTATGGTATGTAATGATGTTATTATATGTAAATGTTATTTTTTAAGGGGGCTTTATGGGCGCAACGGAGTACTCCCGTTAGCTGCATTGTTAGCCACCTCGTGCTCGCCATATTTTACGATTTGTAATGCAAAAACAAAACGTGTGTTCTTGTCTTGCATAAGGATTGGGATTGAAGGGCAAAATTCCCCATAAAAAGTGCAGTTCCCCTTTAAAGTTAAAGTACCAATGATTGTCACACACACACACTAGGTGTGGTGAAATTTGTCCTCTGCATTTGACCCATCCCCTTGATCACCCCCCTGGGAGGTGAGGGGAGCAGTGGGCAGCAGCGGTGGCTGCGCCCGGGAATCATTTTTGGTGATTTAACCCCCAATTCCAACCCTTGATGCTGAGTGCCAAGCAGGGAGGTAATGGCTCCCATTTTTATAGTCTTTGGTAAGACTCGGCCGGGGTTTGAACTCACAACCTACCAATCTCAGGGCGGACACTCTGACCACTAGGCCCCACCGTGTAGGTCTAAAACAGCCTTGGGCCACATTTAGAGAAAAAAATGTGTCTGGGGGCCAGTATATCTATTTTTAGGGACACCAATACAAAACTTCACAATAATGTCTGATTGAATGCTAAAAATGTTATGACAGACCGCCTAAAAAAACATAATGGAATTTTACATTTTTCTATGAACGATAAAACATTGACAAAATATGAACGTCACACCCCCTTTCGATCGACATATTTTACCATCAAGTGAAACGCAACAAACAGTGAAATATGAAGGCGAAGGGTACAAAATAAACCCACCTGGAATCTGATATATCACTAAGCTTTAGAACTTTGTTGTGAAAATCTCCTTCCGCGTCTGTGGAAACGCTTCCCGCCCACACTGCTTGGTGCCTCGTCTGAGCTGCTGTGACGTAGATTACCATAGTAACTAATTAGATTACCATAGTAACTGGTATATAATCCATAAGCGCAGATTCCAACCATTGAAATACAAACCCCGTTTCCATATGAGTTGGGAAATTGTGTTAGATGTAAATATAAACAGAATACAATGATTTGCAAATCATTTTCAACCCATATTCAATTAATTGCACTACAAAGACAAGATATTTGATGTTCAAACTCATAATTAACTTAGAATTTCATGGCTGCAACACGTGCCAAAGTAGTTGGGAAAGAGCATGTTCACCACTGTGTTACATGGCCTTTCCTTTTAACAACACTCAGTAAAGCTTTGGGAACTGAGGAGACACATTTTTGAAGCTTCTCAGGTGGAATTCTTTCCCATTCTTGCTTGATGTACAGCTTAAGTTGTTCAACAGTCCGGGGGTCTCCGTTGTGTTATTTTAGGCTTCATAATGCGTCACACATTTTCAATGGGAGACAGGTCTGGACTACAGGCAGGCCCGTCTAGTACCCGCACTCTTTTACTATGAAGCCACGTTGATGTAACACGTGGCTTGGCATTGTCTTGCTGAAATAAGCAGGGGCGTCCATGATAACGTTGCTTGGATGGCAACATATGTTGCTCCAAAACCTGTATGTACCTTTCAGCATTAATGGTGCCTTCACAGATGTGTAAGTTACCCACGCCTTGGGCACTAATACACCCCCATACCATCACAGATGCTGGCTTTTACACTTTGCGCCTATAACAATTCGGATGATTCTTTTCCTCTTTGGTCCGAGGGACACGATGTCCAGTTTCCAAAAACAATGTGAAATGTGGACTCGTCAGACCACAGAACACTTTTCCACTTTGCATCAGTCCATCTTAGATGAACTCAGGCCCTGCGAAGCCGACGGCGTTTCTGGGTGTTGTTGATAAACGGTTTTCGGCTTGCATAGGAGAGTTTTAACTTGCACTTACAGATGTAGCGACCAACTGTAGTTACTGACAGTGGGTTTCTGAAGTGTTCCTGAGCCCACGTGGTGATATCCTTTACACACTGATGTCGCTTGTTGATGCAGTACAGCCTGAGGGATCCAAGGTCACGGGCTTAGCTGCTTACGTGCAGTGATTTCTCCAGATTCTCTGAACCCTTTGATGATATTACGGAGCGTAGATGGTGAAATCCCTAAATTCCTTGCAATAGCTGGTTGAGAAAGGTTGTTCTTAAACTGTTAAACAATTTGCTCAGGCATTTGTTGACAAAGTGGTGACCCTCGCCCCATCCTTGTTTGTGAATGACTGAGCATTTCATGGAATCTACTTTTATACCCAATCATGGCACCCACCTGTTCCCAATTTGCCTGTTCACCTGTGGGATGTTCCAAATAAGTGTTTGATGAGCATTCCTCAACTTTATCAGTATTTATTGCCACTTTCCCAACTTCTTTGTCACGTGTTGCTGGCATCAAATTCTAAAGTTAATGATTATTTTAAAAAAAAAAGTTTATCAGTTTGAACATCAAATATGTTGTCTTTGTAGCATATTCAACTGAATATGGGTTGAAAAGGATTTGCAAATCATTGTATTCCGTTTAAATTGACATCTAACACAATTTGGAAACGGGGTTTGTACTTTGTATAGTTGAAGACTTACGGTCATTAGAAAACATCACTGCACATCATAATGGCAGCTACACTTTCCATCTTAAACATCTAAAAAAAATTATTTGGGAATGTCCGGCGGGCCAGATTGAACAGCTTAATGGGCCGCATGTGGCCCCCGGGCCTTAATTTGCCCAGGTCTGGTGTAAAAAGTCCCACGGTGCTTCTATCACAGACCTGGACATTCTGCGGCCCGCGGGCCACATCCGGCCCTTTGTGCGTCCCTGTCCGGCCCGCGTGAGGCCAATCATAAATTACAAAATACATTTTAAAAAGTATCTATGTCGAGTGAGCAATACAACGGTGCTGCTTTTGTTTTGAAAAGCGTTATTTGTATTACTTCCGTGGGGACGTATGCGCGTGCGTGATTGTGAACAGCTGCAATCACAAATTACAAAATAAAGTTGAAAAAACATCTATGTCGTGCGCGCAATACAACTGTGCTGCTTTTATTCTGAAAAGTGTTATTTATGGGCGTATGTCCGTGTGTAACCTGTCAGTGAAGGTGCACAGCGACAAGTGATGCACGGTTTACACCCAAGACGCTAAAAAGAGAAAAGTTGATGAGGAATGGCGTGTTTTCAACAAGACATGGACTGCCAAGCAACGTTCCCTCTAAGGTGCGCGCCTGCGCAATTGCGCACTGCTCAAGCGTCCTCTGCGCACAGCAAATATATGCCGCGCACCAAATCAAATCCCATCTGAATTCTAAACAAAATAAACACATTTATTCTGTGTAATTTTGCAATGCAACTTTGAGTGACAGTGACAACAAGAGGCCTTAATGGTGTTCGTCAACACCGTTCAATTATTGTAATGTCTATCGAGATGCTTCGAGGCCAGGAATTATATCGATCACTTTATTGAGCAAAACTGTTTATATTCGGCCATAACCACACCAAAAACATGAGTAAAACACTTCTATCTCGAAAAGCTAGTCATTTTCTGCCGTACAAATTAGGCCAAAAGCAACTTGTCTTCTGTCACCAACACGCATACCACTAAACCACTGGTGCGTTTATGGCCACATAAAAAGTCGGACAACTCAAACACCACACAAAGTTACAGTATGACTCCTCAGTCATACGTGTGCTTTTTTTACTGTCATTTATTATTAATGTTAATTTATTTATATTAATCATGGAATGCTGTTACTAGAGAAAGTTACTGGAATGCACACTTCATCCTATGCTTACATTTCATTGTGCAACATGAGGATGTTTAAGGGGAACTAAATGTGATCTCTGAAAGGGGTACAAATGATTTCCAAAGCAGTGCTTTTGGTATAAAGTAAGGTTAGGTTAAATGAAAGTATTATTATTATTATTATTTATTAATTATTATTATTATTATTATTAATCTTACGGTATACATCAAAAATAATATTGAGCAAAATTTAATTGAAATATTGTCGATGTGGCCCTCCAGCAGTGCTCGGGTTGCTCATGCGGCCCCCGGTAAACAATTAATTGCCCACCCCTGATCTATCAGGTTGACATAGGTGCAGTAGTGGGAAGTAACCACTCCCACTTACTAGAATTGTTGTGTACTTTTACTTTGTAAAATCTGTGGTGAGGTTGGAGTTGGGGAAAGAGTCGGATTTAGGATTGGTTATGCTTTGGGTTTAGGTTTAGACTAGAGTTTTTGTTAGGTTTGGAGTTAGTGCTGGCATTTAGAGCCTGTGCTAGGTTTAGGGTAGAGCAAGGGCTTGTCAGTTTGCTGCTCGCCATCTGGTATCAGTGATAAATGATTGATCCCCGCGTGGATCAGCAGTCCACTTGAGTTTTGGAAGTGGTGTGCTTGTGTTGTTCACTTCATGTAGCGTCACGGTACAAAGCAGCACCGCCTCCGCACACCACCTGGCACTGCAGAGGCGTCAGATTGCAGCACAGATGATGACCAATGTGACAGTTTCCATGGTTGGAGTCTTGTGTTGAGGAGTGGAAGCTTCTGGCAGGTCGCTTCAGTGGAACACCAACGTCTTGGTCAGCGGACCTGCCGGTCGCTTGCGTTTAAGGAGGAGCCCGCGTCGTGTCCTCTCCAAGGGGCCCGCTTTGTCCTGTGGGGCGCTTGAGGCGACGGCTTCGGGTTATTAATGTGCACGTTACTGTGGAGTCTGGCCCCGGCTGCACTGGCATGTGGAGCTCATTAGCATACGTCAGCTCATCCAATCATGACTACTATCCCAACCTTTTTGACCTGGGGGCCCAACTTTTCCACAACATGGGTGCCCGGGACCCACTCAAATAATAATATCTAACCTACTGACAGTTTACAACCTTGTCAAGCATGTGTTAATCACAAAGACTATTATATAACCCATAAACCTTAGACTTAGGTCAGGCTGATTATAAAAATAACTACTAACTAGGGCTGCAACTAACGATTAATTTGATAATCGATTAATCTGTCGATTATTACTTCGATTAATCGATTAATAATCGGATAAAGGAGACAAACTACATTTCTATCCTTTCCAGTATTTTATTTTTAAAAAAACAGCATACTGGCACCGAACTTATTTTGATTGTTTCTCAGCTGTTTGTAAATGTTGCAGTTTATAAAGAATTATTTTTTTTTAAAAAGTAAAAAAAAATTTTTTTTAAAGCCTCTGCGCATGCGCATAACATAGATCCAACGAATCGATGACTACATTAATCGGCAACTATTTTTATAATCGATTTTAATCGATTAGTTGTTGCAGCCCTACTACTAACCAAATATACTGATTAAAAAATACTTTTAGAAATGAGTAATAAGTAAAATTCAAGTGCAAAAGAAAATACAGCTTCACCACTTCAGTCATCATTTTTGCGCTTGAGAAACTTCTCTGACTTTAGCTCCAGACTTCTATTTGTTTAATGTTGTCATTACTGCCACAAGTGGTGGGAAAGTGTATTACAACTGAGTGCTGCTGTGGTCCGTACGGCGTGTCATTAGACAAACAACGTCAAGTGAGTCATAAAAGCATAAAAACATGTCTGTGTTGTACAAACACAAAAATGTCAGTTTCGTACAAACATAAAAAGTGTCTGACGTGTCGTACAACAATATAACTGTCCGATATGTCGTACAAACATATAAAGTGTCCGACATGTCGTACAAACAAAAAAACTGTCTGATGTGTCGTGCAAACATATGTCATATATGTCATACAAAAAAAAAAAAGGTTAGATGTGTCGTACAAACAAAAACATTTCCGTGTCGTACAAACATAAAAAGTGTCTGACGTGTCGTACAATATAAAAAGTGTCTGACGTGTCGTACAACATAAAAACTGTCCATGTCGTACAAACATATAAAGTGTCTGACATGTCGTACAAACAAAAAACGGCCAATGTGTCGTACAAACATATAAAGTGTCCGACATGTCGTACAAACCAAAAAACGTCCAATGTGTCGTACGAACAAAAAAATGTCTGTGTCATACAAACATAAAAAGCGTCCGACGTGTCGTACAAACATAAAAAGTGTCCGACGTGACATACAAACATAAAAAGTGTCGTACAAACATAAAAAGTGTCGTACAAACATAAGAAGTCATGGTCATGTCACCTAAACATGTCATGACTACTATCCCAACCTTTTTGACCTGGGGGCCCAACGTGTCGTACAAACATAAAAAGCATCCGACGCGTCGTACAAACATAAAAACCGTCCGACGTGTCGTACAAACATAAAAACCGTCTCACATGTCGTACAAACATAAAAAACATCCGACGTGTCGAACAAACATAAAAACCGTCTCACATGTCGTACAAACATAAAAAACATCCGACGTGTCGTACAAACATAAAAACCGTCTCACATGTCGTACAAACATAAAAAACATCCGACGTGTCTTACAAACTTAAAAACCGTCTCACATGTCGTACAAACATAAAAAACATCCGACGTGTCGTACAAACTTAAAAACCGTCTCACATGTCGTACAAACATAAAAAACATCCGACGTGTCGTACAAACATAAAAAACATCCGACGTGTCGTACGAACATAAAAAACATCCGACGTGTCGTACAAACATAAAAAACATCCGAGGTGTCGTACGAACATAAAAACCGTCCGACGTGCCGTACGAACATAAAAACCGTCCGACGTGTCGTACAAACATAAAAACTGTCCGTGTCGTAGAAACAAAAAAAGCATCCGACGTCTTGTACAAACATAAAAAGAGCGTCTGACGTGTCGTTAAAAACAAAAAGAGCGTCCGTGTTGTACAAACATAAAAAGAGCGTCCGAAGTGTCGTACAAACTAAAATAGTGTCTTGACGTGTCGTACAAATAAAAAAACGTCTGTGTCGCACAAATAAAAAATGTTCGTGTCGTACAAACAAAAAAATGTCCGTGTCGTACAAACATAAAAACTGTCCGACGTGTCGTACAAACATAAAAACTTTCCGACGTGTCGTACAAACATAGATAAACTGTCCGCTGTGTCGTACAAACACAAAAACGTCTGACGTGTCGTACAAACATATAAAGTGTCTGACATGTCGTACAAACAAAAAAAATGTCTGTCGTAAAAACATAAAAAGTGTCCGTGTCGTACACAAACATAAAAAGTGTCTGACATGTCGTACAAACATAAAAACTGTCTATGTCGTACAAACATAAAAAGTGTCGTACACAAACATAAAAAGTGTCTGATATGTCGTACTAACATAAAAACTGTCCGTATCGTAGAAACAAAAAAAGGGTCCGACGTCTTGTACAAATATAAAAAGAGCGTCCGAAGTGTTGAACAAACATAAAGAGCGTCTGACATGTCGTTAAAAACAAAAAAAGCGTCCGTGTCGTACAAACATAAAAAGAGCATCCGAAGTGTCGTACAAACAAAAATAGTGTCTCACGTGTCGTACAAATAAAAAAACGTCGGTGTCGCACAAATAAAAAAATGTCCGTGTTGTACAAACAAAAAAACGTCCAACCTGTCGTACAAACAAAAGAATGTCCATGTCGTACAAACATAAAAACTGTCCGACGTGTCGTACAAACATAAAAACCTTCCGACATGTCGTACAAACACATAAAGTGTCGTACAAACATGTCGTACAAACAAAAAAATGTGCGTGTCGTACAAACATAAAAACCTTCCGACATGTCGTACAAACAAAAAAACGTCCGACGTGTCGTACAAACATATAAAGTGTCGTAACAAACATGTCGTACAAACAAACGTCCGACCTGTCGTACAAACAAAAAAACGTCCGACTTGTCGTACAAACATAAAAACTGTCCGACGTGTCGTACAAACCTAAAAACTTTCCGACGTGTCTTACAAACATATAAAGTGTCCGACATGTCTTACAAACACAAAAACGTCTGACGTGTCGTACAAACATATAAAGTGTCCGACATGTCGTACAAACAAAAAAACGTCCGACGTGTCGTACAAACATAAAAAGTGTCCGACGTGTCGTACAAACATAAAAAGTGTCTATGTCGTACAAACAAAAAAATGTCCGTGTTGTACAAACATAAAAAGTTTCTGATGTCGTACAAACATAAAAATTGTCTGATATGTCGTACAAACATAAAAACTGTCCGTGTCTTAGAAACAAAAAAAGTGTCCGACGTCTTGCACAAACATTAAAAGACAAACATAAAAAGAGCGTCTGACATGTCGTTAAAAACAAAAAAAGCATCCGTGTCGTACAAACATAAAAAGAGCGTCCGAAGTGTCGTACAAACAAAAAGTGTCTGACGTGTCGTACAAATAAAAAAAACCTTGGTGTCGCACAAATAAAAAAATGTCCGTGTCGTACAAACAAAAAAACGTCCGACCTGTCGTACAAACAAAAAAACGTCCGACGTGTCGTACAAACATAAAAACTGTCCGATGTGTCGTACAAACCTAAAAACTTTCCGACGTGTCTTACAAACATATAAAGTGTCCGACATGTCTTACAAACACAAAAACGTCTGACGTGTCGTACAAGCATATAAAGTGTCCGACATGTCGTACCAACAAAAAAACGTCCGACGTGTCGTACAAACATAAAAAGTGTCCGACGTGTCGTACAAACATAAAAAGTGTCTGATGTCGTACAAACATAAAAAGTGTCTGATGTCGTACAAACATAAAAAGTGTCTGATGTCGTACAAACATAAAAAGTGTCTGATGTCGTACAAACATAAAAAGTGTCTGATGTCGTACAAACATAAAAAGTGTCTGATGTCGTACAAACATAAAAAGTGTCTGATGTCGTACAAACATAAAAACTGTCTGTGTCTTAGAAACAAAAAAAGCGTCCGACGTCTTGTACAAACATTAAAAGACAAACATAAAAAGAGCGTCTGACATGTCGTTAAAAACAAAAAAAGCGTCCGTTTCGTACAAACATAAAAAGAGCGTCTGAAGTGTTGTACAAACAAAAATAGTGTCTGACGTGTCGTACAAATAAAAAAACGTCGGTGTTGCACAAATAAAAAAATGTCCGTGTCGTACAAACATAAAAACTGTCCGACGTGTCGTACAAACATAAAAACTTTCCGACGTGTCGTACAAACACAAAGTGTCCGACATGTCGTACAAACATAAAAACTGTCCGACGTGTCGTACAAACATAAAAACTTTCCGACGTGTCGTACAAACATATAAAGTGTCCGACATGTCGTACAAACACAAAAACGTCTGACGTGTCGTACAAACATATAAAGTGTCCGACATGTCGTACAAACAAAAAAACGTCCGACGTGTCGTACAAACATAAAAAGTGTCTGATATGTCGTACAAACAAAAAAATGTCCGTGTCGTACGAACATAAAAAGTGTCTGATGTCGTACAAACATAAAAAGTGTCTGATGTCGTACAAACATAAAAAGTGTCTGATGTCGTACAAACATAAAAAGTGTCTGATATGTCGTACAAACATCAAAAGTGTGGTAGAAACATCAAAAGTGTGCAACATGTCGTCCTCTAGGTGAGGTGAAGATGGTGGATCGGCTTGCCAACAGCGAGGCCAACTCCAAGCGCATCGCGGTGGTGGAGAGCTGCTTCGGGGCGGCGGGTCAGCCTCTGGCCATCCCGGGCCGCGTGCTGATCGGCGAAGGCGTGCTGACCAAACTGTGCCGCAAGAAGCCCAAAGCGCGGCAGTTCTTCCTCTTCAACGACATCCTGGTGTACGGAAACATCGTCATCCAGAAGAAGAAGTACAACAAGCAGCACATCATCCCGCTGGAGAGCGTCACCATCGACACCGTGCCCGACGAGGGCGACCTGCGCAACGGCTGGCTCATCAAGACGCCCACCAAGTCCTTCGCCGTCTACGCCGCCACCGCCACGGAGAAGTCGGAGTGGATGAACCACATCGGCAAGTGCGTGGGCGAGCTGCTGCAGAAGAGCGGCAAAGCGCCCACCAGCGAGCACGCCGCCGTCTGGGTGCCCGACTCGGAGGCCACCGTCTGCATGCGCTGCCAGAAGGTCAAGTTCACGCCCGTCAGCCGCCGCCACCACTGCAGGAAGTGCGGCTTCGTGGTGTGCGGCCCGTGCTCTGACAAGAAGTACCTCCTGCCCAGCCAGTCGTCCAAGCCCGTCCGCGTCTGCGAGTTCTGCTACGTGCAGCTGACGTCGGGCGCGCGCTCGGACTCCTTCGCCCGGCCCTCGTCCAACTTCGACATGTCCGACGACGACGACGAGGACGACAGCAGTGACTGAGCGGGGCGGAGCCAGCCGGACCTCCCAGAACTGAGTGGTGGCATTTTGGACGGCCGCATCGCCACGCAACGCTGAGGCCTGGATAATAGACACGCCCCTTTGTCCTCTAGCTCCTCCCTCTTCTGTCCCCAGCCAATCATCTCTGCAGGGAAAGAGCTTTCTTTTCTATTTCAATTAGCTGCTCGTGACAAATCAAGCCTGTGCCTCCACGCTCACCTCCGTGCCTTCTAGAACATCAGCAGGTCTTCTTCTAGAACATCAGCAGGTCTTCTGGCAAAAAAAATACATTCGGTGCTTTGACGAGCACATCCTGTGTCCTGCAGTTGCCACGGCAACCATCTCTTCACTTCCACTGAGACACTAATGCTGCGTCCATTTGAGGGACGACATTCCTCCGGTCTTAGCGGAGGACCAGGACACACGTCGGACAGAAGTATCGGGACGGCTGCAGGAAACCGGACGTTTGCACACGAGGTAAATCGTCCCGTCTCTTCGCACTTCAGTAGTTTCTTTTCTCCGCTTTAAACTTTAAACCGTTTGGGTTTTATCAGTGTTTTTATGGTGCTATCTGCACGTAGCTGTACACCCAGCAGGGGGCGATGTGGTCATTTCAATTCACACAGCATGTTGCGTATCAATACTGCTGCTTCGATGTGTCAACCTAGGGGTATTCAACTAGCAGGCTCGGGGGCCAAATCCGACACCACATCGGTTCAGTTCAAAACTTGGGAGTACAAATATTTTTGCAGAAAATTCCAAACGTAAACCCGTTTTACACATTTAACGTTGCTAGCAAACATTAGCATCGGGGTCCAAACTTGTGATTTACATAATCTCCGATGTGTCAACCTAGGGGTATTCAACTAGCAGGCTCGGGGGCCAAATCCGACACCACATCGGTCCCCCGGGTTCAGTTCAAAACTTGGGAATACAAATATTTTTGCAGAAAATTCCTAGACGTAAACACAGTTCTACACATTTAACTTAACGAGGCATTCCGTTGTGTATCAATACTGCTGGTTCGATGTGTCAACCTAGAGGTATTCAACTAGCAGGCTCGGGGGCCAAATCCGACACCACAGCGGTCCCCCGGGTTCAGTTCAAAACTTGGGAGTACAAATATTTTTGCAGAAAATTCCAAACGTAAACCCGTTTTACACATTTAACGTTGCTAGCAAACATTAGCATCGGGGTCCAAACTTGTGATTTACATAGTCTTCGATGTGTCAACCTAAGGGTATTCAACTAGCAGGCTCGGGGGCCAAATCCGACACCACATCGGTCCCCCGGGTTCAGTTCAAAACTTGGGAATACAAATATTTTTGCAGAAAATTCCTAGACGTAAACACAGTTCTACACATTTAACTTAACGAGGCATTCCGTTGTGTATCAATACTGCTGGTTCGATGTGTCAACCTAGAGGTATTCAACTAGCAGGCTCGGGGGCCAAATCCGACACCACAGCGGTCCCCCGGGTTCAGTTCAAAACTTGGGAGTAAACATATTTTTGCAGAAAATTCCAAACGTAAACCCGTTTTACACATTTAACGTTGCTAGCAAACATTAGCATCGGGGTCCAAACTTGTGATTTACATAATCTTCGATGTGTCAACCTAGGGGTATTCAACTAGCAGGCTCGGGGGCCAAATCCGACACCTAAGCGGTCCCCCGGGTTCAGTTCAAAACTTGGGAGTACAAATATTTTTGCGGAAAATTCCTAGACGTAAACACGTTTGCTAACAAACATTAGCATTGGGGTCCAAATTTGTGATTTACATAATCGAGGCGTTCCGATGTGTCAACGTAGGGGTATTCAACTAGCAGGCTCGGGGACCAAATCCGACACCACAGCGGTCCCCCGGGTTCAGCTCAAAACTTGAGAGTAGAAATATTTTGCAGAAAATTCCAAACGTAAACCCGTTTTACACATTTAACATTGCTAACAAACATTAGCATCGGGGTCCAAACTTGTGATTTACATAATCGAGGCGTTCCGATGTGTCAACCTAGGGGTATTCAACTAGCAGGCTCGGGGACCAAATCCGACACCAAAGCGGTCCCCCGGGTTCAGTTCAAAACTTAGGAGTACAAATATTTTTGCGGAAAATTCCTGGACGTAAACACGTTTTACACATTTCACTTTGCTAACAAACATTAGCATCGGGGATCCAAACTTGTGATTTACATAATTGAGGCGTTCCTCAAGGCACCCCTTTAAGTCCTCTCCTTTTTTGGCAGATACACCTTTTTCCGTAATTTGACTGACTGTAGTTAGTTTACATCAGATGCGGTTCAACTTCTTGAGTTGTAGTCCTGGTGTTCCTTAGGGTTCAATCTTAGATCCTCTGTTTTTCATCATTGTTCAAAAAAAAATTCAAATTTTTGCTGATCACACTCGAGTGATCACACTCGAGTGCTGTCATGAAGATGTTTGGGGAAGATCCTAAAAAAAACAACCAAGCGCTCCTGTAACTAAGAAAATAAATGGACCAAGATCAAATGTCCACTGTAGAGGACACCGGTGACACAAAACAAGACTTATAAGGGAGGACGGGATCAGTTCGGCTCTCTGGAAAGGTGGCCCCTTAAAACAATTGAGATGAATATCCCCGCGTTACTGTACTAAAAAGAGGCATTTTTTACGACTTTATTATGTTCACGTTCAATCAATGCAAGACCAGGAGCAGAACTCTTCCACAAGGTTTTGGACTATTTGCCATGTTGGAACAGTTCTAGTTGTTCCACACCAAACCTTCACGGACCTTCCTTTAGCACCAGCACCAGAAAAACGGTCCAAACTGTGATTCAGGGACGACTATGATTGGATCGGAGATGTGTCCCAACACTTTTGTCCGTTTTTGCCCTCTTTTTCTTCTTGTTACTTTTCAAAATACTTTTCTTTTTTTTTTGTTCGAGAATTACCGTCTAAAAATTAGGAAGTGAGTTTTATTTTCGGGACTGTGTGGTTGTGCGATCACACTCACACAAGTGTGTATGTGCATGTGTGTGTGTGTGTGTCATGTGACAAGTTTCTCTTCCCAGCTGAGTTTAAAGTGTGAAAGGAGAAAAAAAAGGGATATTTTTCTTGTTTTTTTTGTCTTGTACGATAGTTGTGTAAAATTTAAAAGAATGTCGCTATATAATTATTTCTATTGTTTTTGTCGAGCAATTGTGCGTCGAAGGAATCTTTCACGCTAGTACAATCGTTACACTGAACGCCATATTTGGTCATCTAATGCAGAACCACCTCAGAAAACACCATCATGGCCAACAATAATGCACAGTAGCATAGTAGGCCAAAGTATTCATTAAAACAAGGCAGGGGTATTGTTTAACAAGAATATTTACCATATTTTCCGGACTATAGAGCGTGACAGTGTATAAGTTTACCCACTAAATGTGAGAAGAAAAAATATCTCCATATATTAGCCGCAGATATATACGTTGTGAAATGAGATATTTACACAGAAATATTCTGTAAATGTTTATTTACATACCTTGATTGTTTCCAAACGGCGGCTGTAACACGGCAGTAAAACGGCTGATCAAACAAAACAGAAGTCATCGTCATGTACTCACTCACTCTCTAATCAGCTAAACAAACTCCACGGTGACGTTTTGGTGAATTTACAAAACTGGAACAATACAAAAAATATATTTATTGTAAGTTAATAATACTAACACAGACACTTTAACTAATGCTAACGACGCTAGCTTCATTCCAGTACGATAGCACGTGCAAACATGCATGAAAACACTCCTACAGACATCACACATGAAACGGTTTAGTAAGTATGAATAGTTTTGGTTATATTGTAAAACTTACAAACGTTGCTTGGAGTGATGAATGAAGAATACATACGAGTAGAAACGCTATGGACGGCTAAAAACCCGAACGGCACGTCTACTTCCGGTTGAAAGCTCAGTCCAAAGACGGCACTGCAGTAACTTCAGTGAGCAAACTTGTCCAAAAGGTGGCGCCATAGCACAAACAATAACACACCTTCTCAGTGTATTCAATTGTGGGGGTTTTAAAAAAACTTTTTGCATTATAATCTGGAATTAACGGTAAAAAAAAAAATTGGCCACTAACAGACAGTTTGAACAGTAACACTGTGTTTGAATATTTCACTGATTTGGCGTACCACCACAGTTTGATTTGGTGTGCCACTAACAGACAGCTTGAACAGTTACACTGTGTTTGTGGTTTTACGCCAAATCAATGAAATATTCAAAGTGTTACTGTTCAAACTGTCTGTTAGTGGCCAATTTTTTCAAACTGTGGTGGTACGTCAAATCAATGAAATATTCAGTTTGATTTGGTGTACCACTACAGTTTGAAAAAATTTTTAAAAATTGGCCACTAACAGACAGTTTGAACAGTAACACTGTGTTTGAATATTTCATTGATTTGGCGTACCACCACAGTTTGAAAAAATTGGCCACTAACAGACAGTTTGAACAGTAACACTGTGTTTGAATATTTCATTGATTTGGCGTACCACCACAGTTTGAAAAAATTGGCCACTAACAAACAGTTTGAACAGTAACACTGTTTGTGGTGGTATGCCAAATCAAACTGTGGTGGTACGCCAAATCAATGAAATATTCAATTTGATTTGGCATACCACCACAGTTTGAAAAAATTGGCCACTGACAGTTTGAACAGTAACACTGTTTGAATATTTCATTGATTTGGCGTACCACCACAGTTTGAAAAAAATTGGCCACTAACAGACAGTTTGAACAGTAACACTGCGTTTGTGGTGGTACGCCAAATCAAACTGTGGTGGTACGCCAAATCAATTAAATATTCAAACACAGTGTTACTGTTCAAACTGTCTGTTAGCGGCCAATTTTTTCAAACTGTGGTGGTACGCCAAATCAAACTGAATATTTCATTGATTTGGCGTACCACCACAGTTTGAAAAAATTGGCCACTAACAGACTGTTTGAACAGTAACACTGTGTTTGTGGTGGTACGCCAAATCAATGAAATATTCAAACACAGTGTTATTGTTCAAATGGTCTGTTAGTGGCCAATTTTTTCAAACAAGACAGTTTGAACAGTAACACTGTTTGAATATTTCATTGATTTGGCGTACCACCACAGTTTGAAAAAATTGGCCACTAACAGACCGTTTGAACAGTAACACTGTTTTTGTCGTGGTACGCCAAATCAATGAAATATTCAAACAGTGTTACTGTTCAAACTGTCTGTTAGTGGCCAATTTTTTAAAACTTTTTCAAACAGACAGTTTGAACAGTAACACTGTGTTTGAATATTTCATTGATTAGGCATACCACCACAGTTTGAAAAAATTGGCCACTAACCGACAGTTTGAACAGTAACACTGTGTTTGTGGTGGTACGCCAAATCAATGAAATAATCAGTTTGATTTGGCGTACCACCACAGTTTGAAAAAATTGGCCACTAACAGACAGTTTGAACAGTAACACTGTGTTTGAATATTTCATTGATTTGGCGTACCACCACAGTTTGAAAATCCCTGATCTGATGCCAAGAAAAGCCACTAAATCATACATTTGATGGTTACCTAAATAATATTAAATGAGAACATACAACACTACATTTAGTACAGCGATTGTGCTCGCCTAAAAGATTCCTTCAATGCGTGTTTACATGCGTTCTAATTGGGAGGTCACATGACGTCTAATAGTGGGCGTGGCCTTAAAGGACGCATGCTCTTGAGTCGAAAGTAGAGCTCTGTTTAACACACTACCTGCGGGGGGTCCCTGAACGCAGCATCAATGAGATCCGACTGAAAGGTCCGCCAACACGAGCGGGTCGTTTCCTGGAGCGTTCCTTCCACGTTTAATCCCATAGTTTGCAAAAAAAGAGAACAAAAAAAGGGCTTCAAGGAGAATGTAAAACTGCAGCTTCATTAACAGTTTGATTGATCGATGTGTTGCTTCCAGCTGACATGTTGTCTTCACAGAGTGAAGGCTGAATATAAAAATATGAAATATGCAACTTCTGTGGGACTTTTTCTTTGTTTTTTTTTTACACAAACTGAATGAACATTCTGTGTTCCACTTGCCTTTCTTGTCATGAATGCCATTTTGAAGGGGTGAAAAGTCCAAAAGTTACTTTTTTAAATTGTCTTCCCGTTTTCTTTCTCTCCTGCATGACCGGCGGTGATCTTCCTTACGTGGTTTATTCTGCTCAAAGGGACGACAGACGCTCCCGCTAAGAAGTGACAGCTGTGACGCGCTGATAGCTCGCCGCTGCAAATGACCGCGGTCGTAAGTCACTTGAGTGACAGCCTCGTTTTCACAAGAAACTCCTTGAAGACATTTATTATACATGTGAATATTATTCACCCTCACCCCTTTTGAAGTCAAGTTGTTTCATTGTAAAAGGGGGATTGAAAAAAAATCATATTGAAAGACAATTATCTAGAGTGGAAAAACAAGCTGCCTTTATTTTGAAGCTGCTATTGATTTATGACAACAAGACTTCAAAAGTTTGCAAGTAAATAAATAATAAATATGATGAAAATAGTTTTAAGCTCAAGGAGATTCCTGAGACATTTTGAGAGTTAATGAGGAAGTCAGTCACGTGATGCATGGCGTCTCTACATGCGTGGGTGTCAAACTTTGGCCCGCGATATCAAATTAACACTAGAGCTGGCCCGCCGATTATATACAGCGCCGTTGCCGCGGTAACACCGCATTCACCGCTAATTCTCATACTTGCCAAACCTCCCGGGAGTCCCAAATTTCAGTGCCCCTCCCGAAAATCGTCACGTCCGCTTTTCATCCAGTCCAAAGAATGCTGGCCCAGTCACATAATATAACAAGTGAATGCAATGCATACTTGATCAACAGCGATACAGGTTACACTGAGGGTAGCCGTGTAAACAACTTCAACACTGTTACAAATATACGCCACACTGTGAACCCACACCAAACAAGAATGATAAACACATTTCGGGAGAACATCCACACCGTAACACAACATAAACACAACAGAACAAATACCCAGAACCCTTTGCAGCACTAACTCTTGGGGGGGTAGAGGGGGGTGGGGTTTGGGGGTTAGCAGGGGTGTATTTTGTAGCATCCCGGAAGAGTTAGTGCTGCAAAGGGTTCTGGGTATTTGTTCTGTTGTGTTTAAGTTGCTACGGTGCGGATGTTCTCCCGAAATGTGTTTGTCATTCTTGTTTGGTGTGGGTTCACAGTGTGGCGTATATTTGTAACAGTGTTTAAGTTGTTTATACGGCCACCCTCAGTGTAACCTGTATCGCTTATGTCTGTGCGCGTACAGAAGCACACACACTCCGCTTTGTAGATCTCGGGTCAAGACAAAATCTTCCTGTTGATTACATCAAAGAAACAGAACACCTTCATGTTGCTTCCCATCCTACACAGTGGAGTTTTACAAGCCTTCTGCTTGGTAGGATCAAAGACGGCTTTTGTCTTCTCGCAGGGTAAGCTGAACTCAATGTAACACAAAGTTTTGTGACAACATAGATACAATTATTCTGACAGTTACCATAGGGACGCAAAATCTACGGAAATTGCCGAAGGTATTCGGAGCGAAATATTCTAAATGGCCGACTAAATTTGTGGCATTTTGTGATGTTTAGACAGTATTTTCACATACTTTGTAAACACAATTGGATCTAGTTTAATGGTTACAATGGAGCACAAATAAGCTGCTAAAGTCAACTTGTTTTTCCACCATACTGCTACTTTTAACATTTCAGCTTCTTGCTGAATTAGCACATTTCAAAAACCAAAAAGGATATGTGTGTGAAGTTCTGACATCTTGTCACAACCTCCCCAACTTGTCTCAATCATTTGTGCTGCACATGTTTTAGTTTTTATGCTAACGTTTTATGATGCATAACCAGCACCATAAAACATCCAAATTATTGGGCACATTGTGACATTTTTATGAATATGAACACTTTGAATTCACGTTAACATAAAAGCTGTTAAACTAGACCGAAATAGGGAGGGGCTGCTGGTGCATAATAAAACAATAAGATAAAAATAATATACAATAAGTAGAAATGGGACAATTTTGGGGAGATTTAGACATAGTTTGGGGTCTGATTATAGATAATACATTAACATAAAACGTCATCATAAATACTATAATAGACCAAAAAACTAAAAAGTTGCATCACAAACAAACTGACACGTTCAGGGAGGTTCTGACATGGTGGGCGGGGCCAACTTCACACAGGTGCATTATATTTGTACTACGGGACTATGCACTTTGGCCACGCCTTCTTTTATGGCTGTGTCAGGATTGACTGCATCAGTCTCGTATTGAGGGTCAAAGTGAGCGAGCCGCACAAACAGGAAGTGGTGTCGTGCAATCACAGACTCTGCGGTCCACAGCGTTACTTTTATTTTAGAGGAGCGCGTCACGCTATGATGGCGCCTCCACACAGGAGAACAATGCGACTGAAATGGACAAGATGCGTACCCGGAGAGCAGCGTCAGCCGTCTGGTTGCTGGTTCCAGTCCCACACGTGCAGAGACCCGTCTGAGGCGGCCGACAGAAGCGTCCTGGCCTGCTTGGGGTGCCAGACGTGAGCGGTGACCACGGCGCCGTCCGCCGCCTGCGAAGACACCGTGTGACCTCGATGCTCGAAGAGCGGCGCGGCTGTTGTTGGCTCCGCCCCCCAGGCGGTGGCGCTGTAGATTTGGACGTCGCCGCTGAAACCTGCGAGAATAGAGAGAGCGGATTAAAGTGTGCAGTGCTCGTCTGCCACCAGCAGAGGCGCTGTGGAGCCTCAACAACATCTATGTTACATTAGCATTTCATACTTGGGTGGAAACAAGAGTTCAGAACATTCAGACTGTGGTGGAGCGGAAAATCTTTAGAGTTCGTTCAGTTGACGCTGACCTGACACAGAGATGGTGTCCTGCAGCGTCGGCGCCCACCTCACGGTGACGTCACCCGCCCCCGGGTGTTGTTGACGTCGTAGTCCGACCGCCAGCTGAGCCTGACTCACTGCGCCCGGGGGGTTCCTCAGGTCCGAAAGCACCGTTAGCCCTGTTGAGGACACGCGGACAAGCCTGCAGCCGGACGCGCCCGTCGAGACGTCCGTCCACCAGAGGGAGCCGGGATCCATGGAGGACACGAGCTGCGGGGGCGATGGCGTGCGAGTGTCTACGGTGTGAAGGTTCCCATTGGTGCAGGCCGCCAGGAAGACCGCCTCACTCAGGAAGTGTAGCGACGTCAGAAGGTCTGCAGACTCTGATGCTGTAAAAAAATCTAACAGTCACTTCCTGTTTCATCACACACAAGACATGACATCATCATCAAACAAGACGTGACATTATCACAAACGA